>NC_041385.1:833822031-833853721 GCF_002162155.2 Triticum dicoccoides
CTCTCCTTTTCCACCTATATATTAAAATAAAAGAACAAAAAAAAACCCTCTTTGTCGCTCGATTGGACCGCTCTCCTTCCCCGGCCGCCGCCGCAGCGCCGCCCGCACGCAGTTCCTACCGGACTCGAGCAGAGATCTTCTTCCTCTTCTCTCGGTAATTTCTAATCCGCTCCCTCCTGACCTAGCTCCGAGTCTTCTTCCATCTTCTTCAACCCGAGCAACCCGACGCCAACACCCTACCCACCTGACCTAGCTCCGAGTCCGATGACGAGAGAGACGGTGTTGTTGAGAGCCCTGCTGCTCTTGTCTTGTGTAGGCTACGGAGATGCGTCCGCCCCTCCCCTGCTCTTGTGTTTGCTGCGACGGCTCGACCCCCACCGCTGCCCGTGTTTCCTCAAAAACAGCCTTGTTGCTTTGGTAGTTTGGTTGCGGTGCCCTGTGTTCCTGGTAGACTGTGCTATTGTGGTTGCTGCACAAGTGTATGATCGATGATGTTTGGCGATCTTTTCATGATTTTCCCCCATCCAATCGTCGTCTGCCGCCGCTCAATTGTTCGCATATATGGATTGGGTGAAATCTAGTTTTATTTTCCTTGTTCGCACACAAGGCTCCGTTGACTGTACTTGCTGTATATGGATCGGTGATACATAGCAGTTCTTGTTATATGTGTCCTCACACCACAGAACCTAATAAGTTAGACGCTTCATATTTCAGAAATTTTGTTTTGTTTATATGCACAGTATAAACAGCAAAGATTGTCATATTTATTCGTGAGCCTTTGTGACTAGATATTTCTGTCGTTGCTTGTACGACCTGTTGCAACATGGAAGTGTTGAGGTTTTTTATGTAAATCTAAAAGCTGGACAGAAGCATCTGCATGCTGTTAACTTTAGTTACTAAGCCTGAATATTCTGTTTTCCGATTAAGATCGATGCATTGTAGTGTAGCAACTCTGAACGGTAATCTAGCTAGTTTCTGTACGGGTGTGTCTTGTTGGCTGACTTGGCATTTGGCTGCTAGCTGTTGGTTCTATTCTAGAAAGTGTTAGTTAGTGAATTGAGAACTTTATGCTTACTTTTTTGTGGTGAATCTATGCGATTTCTCTTTCCAATTGTACCCCACCCCCACTCCAACTTGCTGCACCTGCATCACTCTTTGACTAACATGAAAATCAAATCTTCCATACAGAGTCCTTTACTAACATGAAAATCAATTCCTTGACAGACAGCCTACCAGAATGCCCCCGAAGAAGCGCCTGCACCTGTTGCCCGCTGCTCCCAAGCTGGAAGACCATGTCGAGGAAGCTGCTCCTGCTGTCTCTACCTCTGGCACGGAAGGTAGTATGCATGTTGAGATTTTAGCGACTCCTGCTCGCAATGTGCATGATGCGTAGGCATCACATTCTTTGTTCTGTGCGGGGGCGTTGAGTGGCTTGCATGTTTGATGGGATTGGCAGATTCGGAGGAGGAAGAGGAGGAGCTTTTCGGCAGCGGCAGCGGCGGCGGGGACAACGAAGACGACAGTGGCAGCCATTCGTCACAGATTGACGGTGCCGACATGGATGAGTAAGTGATCGGAGTTCTTTTTCTTTTTTAGACAGTTTTTCTATTTTGTATGTGTATCTCCTGCATTTAATGCTAGCTGCTCGGTGCAAATCAACCCCTCGTTTTTTTCTTCAGTGCAGTATCAAGACTCCCCAAAGTCCACGCGGGCTACAATAATTACAAAGGTCCCGAGTCCACCAAGCACCTCGGTTGTTGTTAGGATCAGTGCAGTATCCTGTTAGGAAAGCATTTTGTTCATTGGATAAACTCTATTATCCGATACTGGAACACATATCTTGTCATCTTAGATTCTTCAGCTGGCTAAATGAATTAAATAGATTCTTCTTCGGCCTGTCAAATATGAGTTTCCAGTGTTCAAGTACTCCTCAGGTGCTAATAGTCCCATTATGAACACCGGAAGGTTATATCTTAGCTACATATTCCTTTGAAAAAGGAAGTAAAATATCACAAAACACTTGTAACTGTTGTATAAAGTTCTAATCAGTAATTGATATGCCAATCGGTAATGGAAGATTTGTTTTCCATGTTAACGTTAGTCAGTGCTTATAAATTGTTTATTAATCTTGAACATTGCAATCAGTTCAAGTTGTAATCAAACCTTTTAGTCATGTTGTGATTACTTGTTATATCCATGCGAACAAGCTTATGTCTATTAGTTGGTAATTTTTTTGGCCAGAAGATTACTTCGTTAATACTGAACTACAGTTTCATCTTTTCTGTTCACAATGAAAAACATATGTCAGAGCAACAAGCAATAGTTGGTCGACTGGATTAAAACTAGAGATGGTTTCTACATCGTGCTTTCTGCTTCTCATCCTGTTTTTATTTATTTGATCTGTTGATTTCTTAGAAAAAGAACATATGAACAACCCCTAACATGAAATAGTGCATATTATTAACGTGTTAATAATGAAAAGCTTCCAAATCTGCATACAGAGTTAGCCGTGTCTTCACCATGAATGTTCTTCTCCAGCTTATTGGCCATGCATATTCTTTAAAGTGTGGGATTAGTGAGTTTTCTTTGTTTGTAGCTGTACCTTTTGTTTTTGTATATCGACGATAATCAACAAAATAGCTCTTCTCCTTTGATTTGGTTAGTCGTGTGTAAATTCGCCTCATGTACATCTCACGATATGCATCATCATATTTGAATATAATTGTGACGAGAGGGAATAGAGGTGTGCAATGATTGACAAGGAGGAAAATGGGAGAAACTTGATCTATGTCCCGACACGATAGGTAGCAAAGCTTGCTGGGTGAGGCATCATACTTGGAGAAGAATTTTGTTTGCCACTTCCACAAGAATCGAATGGTGCACCTTCGTTACCACACAGGACATGTATTGAAGTTGCCGCATGTCCTATATGATTGTCCATTCTAATATGCCACCATCCTTCACTAGTGGTGATTGGGAATATGGTAGAGATCTGCTGGGCACGCACATGACATCAGAGTGGGATGAAATGGTGGAGGAGCGGACCATTAGCATAACAGAACTGTGGGACTGATGGGTGGCCGGAGGGTGATGATGCAGCTGTAGTGAAGTAAGACTGTGTTCCCCCTTAAGGAGGGTGAAGATGGAGATGCAAGACAACACCGTGGTGGCTGTATAGGGGGCGCGTAGAGAAAGATGCCGACATTTGTTGCTACATGGTTAAGAACATGTGTCTCACTTGACACGTATGTTAACCGAATATAAGTATAACTTATAACTAGTCTCTTCAATATATAGAACTGAGTGATACCATGTATATTTGTATGGTTGCTCATGTCTTGAACTTTGCATGCTAGGCTTAGTGCGATACCATGTTTTGTATAAACAAGGTATTTACAGAGTAGATTTCTCTTCTTGCCTGTATTGTTTTTTATTTAGGTCCTTACTTGTACCACCTGCTGGAATTCTTTATGTTTTTGTGTATTGTTCTACAGCCTAAATATTGTCTGACAATTGGTGATTTTTGGTTTGCTAGCCCATCCAAAGTGCACATCTTTGTCAAGAATCCCGCCGGCAGGAAAATCTGTCTCAGGGGGGTCCACTTGTCGGACACCCTTTACACCATCAAAGCAAAGATCCAGGAGCAGTACAGCCTCGTCTTCGACGGGGTGCAGCTGGAAGACAGCCGTACATTGGCGGATTACGGCATCAAGCATGATTTCACGCTTGACCTCCAAGAAAAGATGCAAATCTTCGTGATGGAGACGCTAGGAGGTAGGACTATCACTCTTGAGGTCGACAGCCTAGACACCATTGACAAGGTGAAGGCCAAGATCGAAGACATTGAGGGCTTTCCAAAGGTCCAGCAGTGCCTCATCTTTGCCAACAAGCAGCTGGAGGACGGCACGCGCACCTTGGCTGAACACAACATTGGTAAAGGGTCCACTCTTCTCCTCATCCTCCTCCCGTGTACTCCAACTTCTGTGATGCAAGTATTCGTGAAGACGCCGCCGGAAGGCAAGGTCCTCACCCTTAAGGTCGGGCAATCGGACACCATCAACAGTGTCAAGGTGAAGATCTATGAGAAGAACGGCGCCCCCCCTAGACAGCAGCGCATCATCTTTGCTGGCAATCAGCTGGAGGACCACCGCACCCTGGCGGACTACAAGATTTACAGCGAATGTACCCTTCATTTGGCGTTCCGCCTTTGTGGTTGCTGAACTGCATGGCCTGGCCTGGCCTGGCATTCAGTAACCAGTCTTATTTTTCCTTCCAGTAGTGGTGCGTTATCAGTACTATCATTCTAGTACTGAACGTTAGTATATATATGGTCCAGTATTGTTCCTTCACAGTAGAAGTGTGGTGTGTTAGTGAAACTACGAACTATATCATTTAGTATGTTGATGATGTGTTGAGTAGTTCTTTTAATCCATCTGTGAAGAGAACTACTATTAAGAGTCCCTGGGTCTGTATTGATGCCAGTTGATTGAGAATACAGTCTGTTTTGATTGACAATAGCATCCTTTCTTTTCTCATTTCTTTCACTTCTTCATGCCCAGTGCGGTTAATTTCTATATCCATGTTTTCTTATATGCCGAAAGTTGAAGTGATGAGGGTCATAACACTGTGGTTGCATGTTTCTAAAAACATTTATTATCGCACTGTGAACCACACATGAATGTCACATCGAGTTGGAACCGAGACTGCAGATAAAAGTTCGACATCAAGTCGTCCTCACCGTTGGAAGAGGACAAGGAGGCATTGGCCGAATCGACCCCCCTTAACCCCCATGTGCAAACTAAATTACATTTTTTATGTATTCATCATCTTGATACTACCTATTTAATTTCGCTTCACCAATTTTAATTTATAAAGTCTTTATTTTCGTGCAGCTCATTGCTTACTATACTATTCAAACATTGGGTGCAACTGAAAGGGCATTTTCTGTCTCAAGTGTTTTGGTGTTGATGACAATCAAATTTACGGACTAATCTTGTGCCAAAGCTACTTAGGTATACTAAATATGACACAAGATGGTTGGGCACCCCTCCGGATGGAAAAGATTGCAGAAAATCCGCACTATTAAGAAGGGTCCGAATTGAAAGGTACGGATGAATCAAACACGTACACATCTACATATTACACCCCACATATTGCCTACCATTTTAAGGAGAGCCACTTACTCAACATGTGCAGAAAAACCTTCCCAAAGCGGCTGTACTGCTTCCTATGTGGAGTGGCCACGGTGGCTACTGCCCTGGCCGTTGTACCGGGCGCAAGTGAGCTTGCACCGGCCTTTCTGCAGGCGGTTCAACTGGGTCTTGCACCGGTCCAACCACTGCTCGAAGGGTGATTCCTTCGGGTGGGCATGCAGTACCCTGGCGGTGATTGTCTAGTTGGTCCTGGTATAGTTGTTTAATTATCAGGGTCCCAGGCGGTTGTACCGCTAGGGTCTTAGCCATTCCCCGACGGCGTTCTCGGGTGTCTGTACCGGGCCAAGTACCTCTCAAACCACCGCAAAAAGGGTGATTCCTTGGGGTTTCGAGTGGTACGAGAACGGTGGTCCTGCAGTTGTTCTGGTTTTTTGGGTTCAAAAGTGTAACGGGCTTTTTTTTGCGAGAACAAAAGTGTAATGGGCTGCTATAGTATATTACTTTCTAGCCCATTTAGTGTTGCAGTTTACGTGATTAGCGTGACTGCTTATCCAACGTTGTTTCTTTATCTTTTTCTAATTGTTTTTTGCTCATTATGATATATATCATGTATTTACATGTGGAAAAGTGACGTGTTGTCTAAAAAGTTTGCTTCAACTAATTTGGTTAATTTGGTTATACGAAAAAGGCTTCCCCCCCCACTTTATATTATACAGCAACAACCCCAAAGCATCCAACAATAAGCCATGTTAATTTGGTTATACGAAAAAGGCTTCCCCCCACCCCACTTTATATTATAAAGCAACAACCCCAAGCACCCAACAATAAGTCATGGTCGGTCCAAGTACAAGCAGCTCACAAATAAATGCTGGGGGCATAGCAGAACAAGCCCCAAACAAAGAAAAAGAGGAACTAATCCGGCTCGGGAGGGGGTGGCCGTGGTGTTGGAGCTAACGCTGAGGCCGAATAGCGGAGACCCGAAATGATGTTGTCGATGACGTCCCGTTCGCGCCGCTTGCTAAGCGGTGTCCATAGCTGCAAGAAGCCGCATAGTTTGTAGATTGCATCAGTCACACGGCAAGGAATCACGTGTTCAATGACTAATTTGTTGCGGATGCACCAAAGGGTCCATGCAAGGGAGCCCATAGCCACCCAGATGGGCATGCCTAGAGGAGGGGAGCAACAGGATCTCCCCAAACAAGTCCGGAAGGTTGTCATGGCACCATACACCACCGACAACCTCCCGGAAGCAGCTCCAAAGGAACCGCGCCGCCGGGCACCGGAAGAAGATGTGGTTGGAATCCTCCGGGACAATGCAAATGGGACAAAGGCCGTCTCCGGGGCCATTTCGCTTATGCACCTCCATGCCCGAGGGAAGACGTCCTCGCACCCATTGCCATAGGAATATGCAGATTTTCATGGGGAGCTTGATTTCCCAAATAATCGAAAGCTCGACGGACCCCGGCGTGGGCACAATCGCCCGGTAGAGGGACCTGGTAGAGAAACTGCCACTGTGTTCAAGGCGCCAGTGCAGGGAGTCGGGCTCCAGGGAGGGAGGGTGCAACGCAATGCACTCGAGCAACTCCTCCCATTGAGCATGTTCTGTCGCCCCAAAAGTACGGTGGAAGGCAATGGCGCTAACGTCGGCTAATGCCGCGCCCACCGTAAGTTGTGGGTGGGCACATATTAAAAATAGAGCGTAGAACCGCTCTGTCTAGAGCCGGACCATCTGTCTAGCCAGAAGAGAGAACCAGTACATGTGCCCACCTTGATGGAGGTACCAATCCATAGGACCAGGATTAGTTGGATCACCGGCTGCCAGAATTGGGACCCTCCCGAGCGAGAGGCGAACACAGAGGCTGCCCGCGTAGGTACTTTGCATGGATAATCTCCAGCCACAGTCCATCCTCGCCGGTCTGGATGCGCCAAAGCCATTTGGAAAGGAGGGCAATATTCATCCGTTTAGATGAAATGACTCCAAGGCTGCCCTGATCCTTAGGCTTGCATATCTCCGACCACTTCACCATGTGGTATTCCTGTTTATTGCCCTCTCTAGCCCAGAAGAATATGGAGAGGAGTTTGGTGACCTCGTGATGAAGGGATTCATGTAAACTATAGAATCCCATCACACACACACTACAAGAAATATGTCAACTTATGACCTTCTGTCAGTGACCCTCGAAGAATTGGTCATAAATTTATGACCATTTCAGACCAATTGGTCAAAAGCTGTTCGGAGGGCTCCAAACCCTAAACCATTGCGACCATTTTGATCAGAAAGGTCGTAATTTCCTCACACGAAAAGGTCATAAAGCAAACAACGCTAGTCTGCTGCCTTATTTCTAGTTGTTAACGACCAATATAGATGGTCATAGCCTTGTAAATTGTGGTGGGTTGCTATGACTAGGCGCCACCTCATCAGTTTTGCCTATGTGTCATGTCCATGTGGTAGTTTTTGCCCTAGGTTGTGAAGCAACCTATATTTCTGTCATTCCCAAAATTCCCAAAAAAATCTCATAAATTCTTTGGGTCATACCTTCGTCAAATATGTAAAAACCTTCCTTGGCTAGTTCAAAACTAATTCAAAAATATTCATTTTCCTATTCTGTTCAAAGCAGCACTTTGTGAAGGAAGTACCACTTTGGCATGTCCAAATGGTATCCATTTTCTACAGTGCTTTCCTATGCCCAAATAACCATCCTCCACCAAATTCCAGCTCAATCCATTCATTATTTTGAGCCGAGCTTCAACATTCGTATTTATGTCCTGTGTGGTGGTTTGCAAAGCAAGTACCACCTAGGCTCCTCCTTTTGAGCTGAAAATTTGTGAAGGCAGTCTTCTTAGTAACTGATCATCCTCAGCCGAAACTCACGCCCATTAGCCATGTACATTTCCCGTACCGCTAATCAAACACTTGACTGCTAATTCATGTTTGAGCATCGATTGGTCTCCTCGTGAGAATCTTATGTTGTAATTTTCTTCCTAGCGCCAACCTGGGGAGTGTCCAACCCACTAGACATGCCTAGGCCGCCCAGAACACATGGCAACGCCACGGTCACGCGGTGACCACGCGGCGGGCATGCGAGTTTACGCGCTCTAGAGTTGGGGCCCTCGGCCACCGCCCAAACCTCGACGTATCGCCACCAAACCATGTATTTATGATTAAATAGGTTCTTATGTAACTAGAAATGATTTTTGGAAAAAGTAAATAGCAAACTATGAGGCAGCTGCAGTTCAAATTTGACCCGCTTCCAACTGAATCGGTAGAAATTTGTCTTTTTCACGAGAGGTGGATCAAATTTTTTTACACCAGACCATTTTGTCAATTGTGCATTAAATATGCCCTAATATTTTATAAAAATGATTTGGTCCAATTTTGCAACAATTATTTGGTAGTTCCTTCACAAAAAAACCTCCTTTCGGGCACTCGAAAAATGGAAAATGGTTTTTCCGTCCAACGAAAATGAAAACTTCCTTAGGCAACATTGTTTGCCATTCCAATATGCACCCTTGTGCACAATATGAGATCATTTGAACAAACTATGCCATGAATGTGGCCATAAGATTGATCATTTGGCTTGAAAGCCATGAATCTTCACGCATGATAGCTCATTTCTGAGAACACTTTTTTAAAATAATTACCGTATTACAAGATTGTTATTTTTCTTGGGAACTTGGCCACATATAATGACACAATGTGAAGGTTTCCCAATTTTTTGATTTTTTTTGAATTTTTTATGCCCGTTTCAAAATGCGGTCAAAACGGCGGGCTTGACCGTTCCTAGCTAGTGGTTGAATCTTGGAATTTTTTTGGTGTTTCTCTGATTAAATAGATACTTATGTACCTAGAAATGATTTTTGGAAAAAATAAATAGCAAACTATGAGGCAGCTGCAGTTCAAATTTGACCCGCTTCCATCTGAATCGGCGGAAATTTGTCTTTTTCACGAGAGGTGGATAAAAACTTTTTGCGCCCAACCATTTTGTCAATTATGCATTAAATATGTCCTAGTATTTTAGAAAATTGATTTGGTCCAATTTTGTAACAATTATTTGGTAGTTCCTTCACAAAAAAACCTCCTTTTGGGCACTCGAAAAATGAAAAATGGTTTTTTCGTCCAAAAACATGAAAACTTCCTTAGGCAACATTGTTTGCCATTCCAATATGCATCCTTGTGCACAATATGAGATCATTTGAACAAACTATGCCACGAATGTGGCCACAAGATTGATCATTTGGCTTGAAAGCCATGAATCTTCAAAGATGATAGCTCATTTCTGAGAACATTTTTTTAAAATAATTACCGTATTGCAAGTTTGTTATTTTTCCTGGGAACTTGGTCACATATAATGACACAATGTGAAGGTTTTCCAATTTTTTGATTTTTTTTGAATTTTTTATGCCTGTTTTGAAATGCGGTCAAAACGGCTGGCTTGACCGTTCCTAGCTAGTTGTTGAATCTTGGAATTTTTTTGGTGTTTCTCTGATTAAATAGATACTTATGTACCTAGAAATGATTTTTGGAAAAAATAAATAGCAAACTATGAGGCAGCTGCAGTTCAAATTTGACCCGCTTCCAACTGAATCGGCGGAAATTTGTCTTTTTCACAAGAGGTGGATAAAAACCTTTTGCACCCAACCATTTTGTCAATTATGCATTAAATATGTCCTAGTATTTTAGAAAATTGATTTGGTCCAATTTTGTAACAATTATTTGGTAGTTCCTTCACAAAAAACCTCCTTTTGGGTACTCGAAAAATGAAAAATGGTTTTTTCGTCCAAAAAAAATGAAAACTTCCTTAGGCAACATTGTTTGCCATTCCAATATGCACCCTTGTGCACAATATGAGATCATTTGAACAAACTATGCCACGAATGTGGCCATAAGATTGATCATTTGGCTTGAAAGCCATGAATCTTCAGAGATGATAGCTCATTTCTGAGAACACTTTTTAAAATAATTGCCGTATTACAAGTTTGTTCTTTTCCTGGAAACTTGGTCACATATAATGACACAATGCGGAGGTTTTCCAATTTTTTGATTTTTTTTGAATTTTTCATGCCCGTTTCAAAATGTGGTCAAAACGCTGGGAATGACCGGTCCTAGCTAGTGGTTGAATCTTGGAATTTTTTTGGTGTTTCTCTGATTAAATAGATACTTATTTACCTAGAAATGATTTTTGGAAAAAATAAAGAGCAAACTATGAGGCACCTGCAGTTCAAATTTGACCCGCTTCCAGCTGAATCGACGGGAATTTGTCTTTTTCACCAGAGGTGGATCAAAATTTTTGACACCCAACCATTTTGTCAATTGTGGATTATATATGGCCTAGTATTTTATAAAATTGATTAGGTCTAATTTTACAACAAATATATGATAGGTCCTTCACAAAAAAAACTCATTTTGGGCACTCGAAAAAATGGAAAATGAATTTTTCGTGGATCAAAAGCATTTTACATAAAATCATTTGGTCAATTATACATACAATTTGGTCTAATACATAGAGTTGGTAGGTTCGTCACAACCAAACTATTTTTTATACTTCAACAACGAAAAATGCTTTTCTCCTGCAAAAGAACTTATTTTTAATCATTTACGACCTATTTATATGGTCATAAAATCATCAAGGCCTTTATTGCATTCTGATTGGTCCACGAGCACCTCACGCGGATCATGCCCGACCACCGTTGGATAGGCCTGGATCCGACGACAGCCCTCTTCCCCACCCCCTCTACCCCTCATCCCTCTCATCCCCCTCCCGAATCAGCGCAGCTCTCGTCCAAACCCTAGCCGCGCCATCCTCCGTGCGCCGCCGCCCCCATCGATTCCGCCCAACACCGCCGATCCCCTTCCACCTCTTCCACCCATCCCCTCGCCGCCACCCACCTTCGCCACCGACCAGTCCCCTCGCCGCCACCCACCTCCGCCACACCTCCCCTCCCCACCTCAGATCCTCTCCCCTCTTCCCACTCCCAGATCCAACTTCCCACCGCCGCCTCCGGCGCCCAATCCCGGCGACCTAAGGCGGGATTCGACGGTGCCCAGTAGACCTACACCCGTCACCGGCCATGGAGGCGGTGGCCCTCTCCGCCGGCGACGCGCGGACGAGACCTACACCCGTCCCGTCCTTCTCCTTTCCTCTGTCTCTCTCTCTCTCTCCCTCACGCATCTTCCCTCTCTCTCAGGTACATCTACAACAGCCCCGCCATGGATGGCCTCTTCACGAGCTCCTGCCGCCGCTGTAGTTCGTCCGCGTCGTCGCCCCGCAGACCACCCCTGCACCTCTGCAGCGGACCTGCTCCACATCTCCTACAACCATAACTACGTCTGCTTCACGACGAGATGCTCGCGGCAGCGCGGGCCTCCGACGCCATCTTGCTCGGCGCGATAGGAGGGTGAGTGGAAACGATCTGGCAATAGTAATTAGTTCAAAAGTTGTGATGTGCATCTGTGACTTTCAGTTTCAGTAAATGGACACTGATGCTGCGCTTGCAGGTATAAGTGGGACAGCAGTGAGAAGCATCTCAAGCCTGAGACCGGGTTGCTCAACATCCGTGCCGGGCTCAGCGTGTTCGCCAATCTGCGGCCAGCCACGGTGTTGCCGCAGGTATATATCCCTATCTTGTTTCAGCTTCAGTGCACTTCACATAAGTACTATGCTTTACTCGACAGCACTGCCTTTCGTACTCTAGTTTGCTAGTTGCATCCATGGCCATGTATCGAACGCATCAGATTGTCTCCTGCACCCCCGATGTAATCTCTAGTAGCGGCACATAGTTTAACCAAGCAGCAAAATACTAGCAAATGTAGCCATAGCTGCAGGATTTGGGATGGGTGGACTTGTTTAATTCACTTAAGAATAATAATGTCCTGTGTAACTACTTCCCTCTCTGCTCAGTTAACTAGCTAGCTCACTGGTTGTTGCTGTGGTGGTTTAGGGTCCTGGAGAATGCTTGCAGGGACGACGAGGAGATGCGCGCCATCCTTGGCGACAGCATCGGCAACCTGGAGCTCATGAAGCAGAGGGTGCGTTTTTCTGTAATAATAAATTACCGGGGTCTTGATTCTTGGGGCCTCAAAGTGCAGTGCGTCTGCTGTGCTGAAATTGTAGAGCTTTGTGTGCTTGCTGTGCAGATACAAGAGAGGGTGCGCGCGAAAGGCAGGGAGGGGTTCAACAGGCCCAAGACGGGCTCCGTCGCCGCGTTCAAAGTCAGCTTCCGAGAGTGAGTTGTTGCGTAGATGATGAACACACATGTATTGTTATCTTCTAGGCATGCATGATAGCTGAAAGTGATTCTGGACAGCTTCAATGACTTCGTTGACTGATTCGTTGTTGGTGAACTTGGTGATATTGTGCATGTAGATCATGATGTACCAGCTCTGCAATGGAGTTGCTTTCTGCCACGAACACGGTGTCCGGGACCATGACCTCGAGCCACACAACCTGCTCATGGGTGGATGCGCTGGTATCCTCTGGTTTGATCCCAGCAAGAGGTAGTCTTCTCTTCTCTTTATCAACCAAAGGCACTTTCTTTTCTCATGGATGGATGGGACTCCATTAATTTAGTATCAATTTAGGTGTTAGTATGCTATTGATGCTCGTGTTGATGCCATGCTTTTTGTCTTGTCATGTCCTGAAATTAAGTGGCAGCATCAAATGCAAATCTATTAGTGTTGTTAAACTGCTGGTAGGCTAGCTACAAACTGACTTGTTATTTTCTTCTCTACCAAATTGTATACATGAATCTCTAGTTGGCCATAAATTTGACATATTGATTTACATATGCATACACATGACTATTTCTGTACACTGAATATTTAAGCTTCTGCCTAGCTTACCAAAATTATGTATATAGAGCTGCACGTTTTAACACTAGAAATCAGTTTCTCTAGCATATATAATAGAAATACAGAAGTGCTTCTTTCCATATTAGAGCTGTGCTTGGCTAATTTTTTCATGTGATGACTACCACTTTTACAGGTAACGCTGATGGTTTCGGAGATACTCGTAAAGAAGAGTTGTACAATGCATGTGCTACTCTTAAGGTACTTGGGGTCCTTCACTTCTCCATAGTAAATTGTTTCCAGCCTTTGAACTCCTAGGAGATTTTAACACAAATTGTAACAGATGATTCCCTTAATAGACAATGCATGTGCTACTCTTAAGAATTTAATAAGTGCATGCTATACTGTTGCTTACTAGGCAAGAAGTGTTTTTTATGCTAGAAGTCATTAGTAGATCATGAGCAGAGTGAAGCCTAGAATTGCTGCTGCACAAATAGATTGCTTGCCACTTTGCTACCTGAAACAGAGCCTCGATTCCATTCAGACGCTTTTCTGACTCTTTATTTATTAGCGGCCCGCGTAAGAACAAAAAAAATAAAGCTCCAATTAAGTATGGTATTTTGTTTTTATTTCATGCTCTTTGTAGCTGACGGGTTGGGCTGTGCTTGGATGGGCCATGTTGTAGCTTACAGACATTCTGCATACTAACTCAGCCTCCGTATTACAAGTTTAAAAGAATTGCTGCGTAGTTCACAAACCTCGGACTAAACATTTCATTATTTTTGCTCTTGACGACTTTTACTTGGACTTTCAGTTTCAATAAGCCACATCCTTGTATAAAACTTAACACTGTCATGCACCTGTTTGCGCGTATGCCTATGATAGGGTTAGGACCTGCCGCACCTTTAGAGTTGAAAATGTGATGATTTAGCTCACTTTCTTAACGTGATGTTGCTGCTGTACTCCATAAATTACTGAACATTTGTTAAAACTCCAAAAATACAGTATTTGCTACTGGCCTATTAGTGTTAGCAGTATTTGCAGCTGGAGTATTTAGAGATTTAGTTTCCTACTCCAAATTTTGTATGTTTTTGATGTGAAACGCTTATGCATGACTAAGTGTTAAGTTGATACAATTTCGAGTCTGCACTGCTGTATGTTTTTGATGTGAAACACTTATGCATGACTAAGTGTTAAGTTGATACAATTTCTTTGATAGACAAGCATGGAAATATGTATTAACTTTCCTGAAAGTAGATAAGCATGACAATTCTGTTCAATTCTGATTTCTTTTGTAGTCAATTATGTTCAACTGATTTCTGAATATTTCTGATGTGACCTGTGGCTAGGTACCAGAGGCGATCGACATCCTCCTGGTGGCGCTGCTCCTCACAAAGTGTTGAAGTTGGATTACCGCCTCATGTTGATGGCATTGTTTCTTTTTGGTGATCTAATGTCGCTTAGGTTGCTGCTGCTGTGATGGAAGCGCACCACAACTTTAGTTGATGTGTATTTGTTTTTGCTTGTTTTAGTTGAGGTTGGACAGGCAGACTTGTATGTGCTGTTGTGTGTATTTGGATGAATGATTTCTGAATTTAATCATTTAATTGAGAGAATTATTGAGTGTTTGCTGTTCAAATGTGTAAACTGGAAATCAGGGAATAATAAAAAGACCAAATGGTCTACAGGATCAAAAATGCTACAGCCCAAATAATAGTGGGCTGGAATATTGTGCATTTCTGTAAAACCTTACAAAAAGGCCTAATGAAATGGTTTGCAAAAGGGCCACGGCCTAGAAAATTAAAAGGCCGAATTGTAGGGCGTGGCCCATGTAGCCGACCAAAAATTCACATGAAAAAAACAATAAAAAAGCCGAATTAATGGGCTTGGCCCATGTAGAAAACCGAATTAGACCGGGCTGAATCTTGTGCCACATCAGCTTGCCACGCTGGATGCCTACGTGGCTTGGGGAGGTTGCTAGTGACCAAAACGCCATAGTAGGAATATTTTGGTCGTAAACGTCTTTGACCATTCCAGAAGAAAGGTCGCTATAGTCAGTTTATGACGGCCAGCTTTTGACCTTCTGTTTTTGGTCACAAAAAGGTCGTAAATGGAAATTTGTGACCTTTCAGTGACCAATAGTGGTGGTCACAAGTTGACATATTTCTTGTAGTGACATCAAGAGGCTAACAAGGGAGGAATTCATCAGAATAACTCGAGCGGCTTTGAATAGCCATCTCCCTTGCCAAGGCTCCATCTAAGGTTGGAGCTTCGAAATAATTGGGCGGAAGTCTTTCTCCTGCAGACGGATGCCACTGATCGGCATGCCAAGGTAAGTGGCGGGGAAGGATCCTAGCCGACAGTTTAGGCGATTGGCAATGCGCTGGGCCTCCTCGTCAGAGTAACCCAGAACCATTACCTCGCTCTTGGCGAAATTGATCGTGAGTCCCGACATCTCCTGAAAGCAGAGTAGGAGAAACTTGAGATGCCAAATATCGTCCTCCGAGCCTTCCACCATGATGATGGTGTCATTTGCATACTGGAGGTGGGTCAAACCCCCATCGCCCTCAAGATGAGGGCAGATTCCTCGAATGTGGCCAGTGCACTTGGCCAAATCAAGGATCGAAGACAGAGCGTCGACCACAAGATTGAAAGGGAATGGGGAGAGGGGATCTCCTTGCCGCACCCCCTGGCCCGTCAAGAAGTACGGGCCAACCTCCCCATTAATGTTGATAGTCGTGCGGCCACTAGTCACGAGTTGCATAACCCGAGCGATCCAGTGCAGGTCGAAGCCACGTTTCATCATCACCTCCCGAAGGAAGGACCAATTACAGTGTCATACTCCTTGTGGAAGTCAATTTTGAAGAAGATCGCGCGAAGGCTTTTGCTCTTGACCTCATTGATGACCCCGTAGAGAATGAGGATCCCATCGAAAATATTGCGGCCTTTAGTGAAGGCCGTCTGGTTCGGATGGTGGATCCGGGGAGCGATCAAGGCCGCCCTAGTGGCGTACCCTGTCGCTAAAATCCGGAAAGCACCTTGAGAACCGTGATTGGCCGGAACTGGCAGATGTCGGCCGCTCCCGGGACCTCCGAGATGAGGGAGATGATCCCGTAGTTGAGCCGGGAGACGTCTAAAGTTCCTTGAGAGAGCTCAAGGAACAAACCCAGGATGATATCCTTCACCATCGGTCTGAAAGCCTGGAAAAAGCGGACCGGCAAACCATCCGGACCCGGCACCGAGGCCGGGTTCATTGCTTTCACAAATGTCTCCACTTTCGTGGCATCAAAAGGAGCGAGTAGAGCGGTATTCTCCGCAGGGGAGACATGCTGGCTAGGGGACCAAATGTGGTCCGCTACAGAGGCCCCACCCCGAGGCCGCCCGGCAACGAGCGATTTATAGAAACCAACCACGTGGGCCTGGATTGCCAGGGGGTCCTGGAGAAGCTGGGCTCCGTCCCATAAAAGGGGAATGGATAAGCGTCTACGTCTGCCATTAGCAATGGCCTGGAAGTAAGCCGTGTTGGCATCGCCAAACAATACCCAGTTCATAGATCCTCGCTGGCGCCAATATTCCTCTTCCTTAGAGTAGATGTCCATAAGAGAGTCCTCGAGGTTGTATCTATGCGCCCACTCTTCCGCCGAGATGCCCGACGTGTCTGCGCGAAGGTCGAGAGAGCGGATCTCCTCAAGAAGGAGAGCCTTCTGGACCCGAAGGTCCCTCCCTACGTTGGCTCCCCAACCCTTCATGAATTGCCTGGAGCACTTGGACAAGTGATGCCACTCGTCAAGTATGGACATCTGCCTATGAGGCTCGCTGAGCGAGGAGGCCCAGTGCGTCTGGACAGCCGCAATGAAGCCTGGTTGCTAGAGCCAGAAAGCCTCAAACAGGAAACGAGGAGGGGGGGCAAGGTCTCTCCTCCTTGGAGGACTAGAGGAGAGGCACATGGTCGGAACCAATGCGCGTAATAGCCTGAAGAGAGGCCAAAGGAAACCGAAGTTCCCAGTCCGGGGTGACGAATACCCGATCAAGCACACTAAGGGTAGGGGCAACCTGTCTATTAGTCCAAGTAAATCTAGTCCCAACCCTGTCAAGCTCCCGAAGGCCTAAGTCTGCAACCCAGTTGTTAAACCGTAGGATCTCTGCGAGATCGGACGCGAGAGTTATTCTTCTCCGCGGCGGAGCGGAGGAGGTTAAAGTCCCCTCCCATTGTTAATTTGGTTATTACCGGAACCGAATCGAAAGTAAATGGTTATTACCGAAACTGAACCGTATTTGTATATAAAACCATATAAACCGAAGTATAAAAACCGTATAAAGCGGACCGAATCCACACCCTGAACAATACCTACTGGAGTGTTCTAAATTTTCATTTTTAAACCACCACGCATGTCTTTTTCTTAGGGAAGTTTGCATGCACTTTCATGTTGTGAAAAATCGACATGAGTTTGATAAGTGATATTTCCTGGTTCCTTCGTTCAAAAGTCATGTCTTCATGTGGGGCTACGTCTGTCAGGGCAACTACGGCCCGCGTCGTTTTTCCCCTATATATACAATAAGAAATAGGAAACCATCTCCTCTGTGTCTCGCTTCGACCGCTGTCCTTCCTCCGCCCCCGCCTCCGCCGCAGCCGCCGCGCCGCCCGCACGCCGTTGCTACCGGACTCGAGCGGAGATCTTCCTCCTCTCCTCTCGGTAAGCCCTAACACGCTACCTCTCCCTTCCATCTTCTTCGTCTGCGCCGTGAAATATTGAATCCTCCTTCCCCAAGCAACCCGACGCCAAAACCCTAGTGTAGGCTAGCGAGATGCACCCGCCGCTCCCCTGCTCTTGCAACGGCGACCAGTACTGGTTCCCTCGTATGGTTTGCTGCGATGGCTCGACCGGTGGTGTTTCCGATATGCTTTGGTTGCTGTGCCTGTGTTCCTGCTAATAATTAGTCGTCTTCTGTTGATATTGTGGTTGCTGCACAACTGTATGATTGTGGCAATCTTTTCATGATTTTCCCCCAATCCGTTCAATTGTTTGCAAATGGACTCGGTGAATTCTAGTTTTTTAGCTCCATAGACTGTGCAAATCAAACTGATTTCCTTCCCATTGGATCTACCGCCGTGCAATTGTTCGCGTATGGGTTGGATAAATTCAAGCCTTCTATTAAGCCTGACGTCAGTATCAGGTAGCTAGGATTACATTGGAGGGTTGCGGGAGCTCATGCAATTTGCTGCTAACCTCATTGTCTTCTGCTAGATCTTAGGATTGTTCATCATTTCTTCCCGTGGAAGAACCTCTTCATCCAGAGATCGATGGAGTATACACAATTATACTTATATGTATGTCTTCGACACGGAATCTAACAAGCTAGATACTTTGTGTTTTTATAAAAAGAAATTGTTTAAAACTTTATATACATAAATAAAAATAGAAAAATAACAACAAGATAAACAACAAACATAGTACAAAATCGTTATATGGGTTGGTCAGCCTTTGTGACTACATTTCTCTTATTGCTTCTGTGACCTTACCTGTTGCAAACGTTGATATTTTTGTGTAAATAAAGGCTGGACTTAAGCATCTGCATGGTGTAGTTCGTAAGGCTGCATTTTCTGTTTTCCGGTTATGATTGATGCCTTGTTGTGTAGCAACTCTGAAGGATGCTCTAACTAGCTACCTTCTGTAACAGTGGCTCTAGTTGGCCGATTTGGCATTTGCCTGTACGCTGTTGGTACCAATTCTATTTAGCTGCCACACCCATGCCTCTGGTAGCTCTTAAGCTATTTAGGTGCCTTAACTCACTTTCTAACTTTTGTGCATTCATTTCTCTTGTCTACATGCAAGCGTATGATTTACTTTTCATCAGCTGTCTTTCTGAATCTTTCCCCGAAATGCAGAGCTGTTTCAGTGAATCTTTGCTTGCTACTCAAATTCTTAAGCTCACACATAGATCGTTGTTCTTTTTTTAGACAGTTTCTGTCGTGTATGTGTCAGAGAAGTTATAGTGCTATTGATATATAAAATGAACTAGAAATTTATATTTAGCAAGAAAACAGCAGCAATATTCTCCTTTGTGTACCACTTAGTTCGCTCAGGGTATAATACAGTTTGGTCAGTATATATGCTGAGACAAATAGGGAAAGTAGAGAAAACGGCGATGTTTGTTGCTACCCTGTGAAAAACTGCACTTGACAGGTGTGTTCACCAAATAGAAGTATCACTTGATTGATACTCCCTCCGTTCCATAATGTAGTGCATATAGATTTTTTGTAAAGTCAAACTTTACAAACTTTGACCAAGTTTATAGAGAAAACTATTTATATATACAATGTCAAATATATAAAATATGAAAATATATCTTACGATGAATCCAACAATATATGTTTGTCATTCTAAATGTAAATGTTTTTCTCAATAAACTTCGTCAAAGTTTGTAAGGTTTGACTTTTCTAAAAATCTATAGGCACTACATTATGGAACGGAGGGTACCATATGTTCCATTTCATTCCCTAGCAACTCATGGCACCTAACTAGTCTTTACAATATATAGAACTGAGTATATATTATTAAAGATTGCTCAAGACTTAACTTTGTATGCTAGGCTTAGCAGTGGCGGATACAAGCCCCCAGGGCCCAGGCCTGGGGCGTGAGGCCCAATTTCTTCATAGACTGTAGCGAATTACTGTGCACATCGCTACAGTACAAAGAGGGCCCGGGGCGGCCCGATGGGCTAGTGTAGCACCCTTGTTCTGTATAAACGAAGTATTTATGCAGAACATTTCTCTTCTTGCTTGTACTGTTCTTTTATTCAAATAATGGGCTCTTTCAACTACCTGGAATTGTTGACGCTTTTTTATGTACTGTTCTATAGTCTCAATATTGTCTAACAATTGGTGATGTTTGGTTTGCTAGCTCATCCGGAATGCGTATCTTTGTCAAGACCCCCACCGGCAGGACAATCTGCCTCAAGGTCCACTCATCAGACACCCTGTACACTGTCAAGGCAAAGATCCAGCAGCAGTACCGCCTCTTCTTCGATGGGGTGCAGCTAGAAGACAACCGTACATTGGCCGATTATGGCATCCAGCATGACTCTACGATTGACCTCCAGGAAAAGATGCAAATCTACGTAACAGAGACGCGGGCAGGCAGGACCATTGCCCTTGAGGTTGACAGCCTAGACACCATCGGTAACGTGAAGTCCAAGATCCAGGACATGGAGGGTTTTCCCAAGGGCCAGCAGTGCCTCATTTTCGCCAACAAACAGCTGGAGGATGACAACTGCAGCTTGGCTGACCACAACATCTGGAAGGAGTCCACCCTCCTCCTCGTTCTCCGTCCCTGTAGGCCAGGAGAAAGTAGGATGATGCACATCATTGTCAAGACTCTCTACGGGAAGACCCTCACCCTTGAGGTTGAGAGCTCGTATACCATCGAGAATGTCAAGATGAAGTTCTACGAGCAGGAAGGCACTCCCCCTATGCAGCAGCGCATCATCTTTGCTGGCAGGCAGCTAGAGGACGACCGCACCCTCGCGGACTACAACATTCAGACAGAAACTGCCGTTGTTATGGTGAAACGCCTTTGTGGTTGCTGAGCTTCATGGCATGCCATTCAACAACCAGTTTTATTTTGCTGGAGCCTTCCTTCCAGTAGTGGTGCGTTATCAGTAAAGTAGTATGGAGTGTCATTCTAGTACTGTACATTAGCACATAATGTATGCTCAGGTATTGTTCCTTCATAGTTGAAGTATAGTGTGGTTTCAGTAAAACTACGTACTGTTATTGCTCCGGTATTGTTCCTTCATAGTAGAAGTGTGGTGTTTTTCCAGTAACACTACATACTCCTACTATCATTTAGTAGCATGTTAATGTGTTGTGTAGTTCTTTTCAGGCCAATACTTTTTGGCGGCCTAAAAAATAAGTTGCCCATCCCTAGCTTAAAAAATAAACCGCCCCCAAAATATGTTGACGGTTTTAAATTAGTTATCACATAACTAATTTAGATGTCCCAAAGAATGAGAGAGATGGCTTACGAGAGAAGTTGAGGAGGGGGTATCTTATTTTTTAAGCCTTAAAAAAACTGGCCGTATCCATTTATCAAGAGGAACTACTGTTAAGGAACTAGAAGCTAACCAAAGGGGTCACTACACCATGACACTACATTCCCTACAGATGTGTGTTGGGAAAAGTCACTTTCGCCAACCGACTGTTGGTAGGAAAAACTTGTGACGAACAATCGGTCGGAAAAAGTTATAAACAGGAACGGACAGTCGGTCGGGAATGTGAGCACAATTATTGTCAAACGATGGGTCGGGAAAGCTCTAATGCCCATCCATACATCGGTCGGGAAATAACCCCGACCAACTGTCAGTAGGAAATGGGCAAGCGCGCGCGTACAGAAATTTTAGCGCCCCCTTTAGGCCCAAAGCCCGCGAAATGTTTCCCCACAACACATTATTCACCACGCACGGGAGAGGCAAATCCCTAGCCCCTTTCTCATTCCCCACGCGCGCCGCCATGGGCACCCGCCGCCGGCCTCTCCACCCGGCGTCCGCGCTACCTTGCCCCCCGCACTACCCTGCTGGCTTGATGCCCCCACACGCTCAAACCCTCTGCTCAACCCAGGTGCTCTCTCCTCACCTCGTCGTTGTCACGGCGGGCGCCGTGTAGATCTGGGGCTTAATTTGCTGCAGATCCCAGGAGCGACGGGGCTTAACCTCCTGCAGACGGGGGAGACAGGGCGGGCGCCGTGACGGAGCACTCCCTGGAGGCGCTGGTGCTTACCTCTCGTGGAAGCTTTCAGGGTTGGGATCCCGGCGAGCGGCGTCATCAGCTCCGGCACTTACCTCGACTCCCAGGTTCTGGTTCCTCCTTGCAAAAAGAGAGACTTGACTAGAGTGTCACCTGTTCATCTTTCACCTTTTTCGTCCCATCCTCCTAGATGAGCATGGCAGAAGAAAGTGACGAGATTGCTACTAAGACAAGGCTGCTGTCACTTGAACTGTTGCAGGTTAGTTTACATCCTGGAGGCTGCTAATTTTGATTTTGTTTGTTTAGATGATATCTGCTGATTCTTTTACCTTCAGGGATTGTTACACTTGCGCCCGTGCAGACATGCTCATGTGCCTCCATGTGTGGCTCTCTAATGATCCAGGCGCTGCCTCCCTATGCAGCAGGGGCCAAACTATGCGCTGCCCTAGGCAGTCGGATCTCTAATCAGATGAGCTGCCTCCACTATTGTACGCATGTTAAGCTGGGACGATTAAATTGCATGTGGTAAGTGATTGACCATCTACTGATTGATTTTGCAGATCTGGCAATCTGGATAGCTAAATATGTTATATAGTGGCCTCTATGATTTAGGACGTCTTCTTTTTCGGGGAATGATTCAGTGCATCTGAAACATATGGAAAAACATATATGGCATTAGATAATTAATCTCACGGTTGGTCATATTATGATGCTCAGCAAACTTAAATAAGTTATACTGTTAACTTTTACTCCCTCCGTTCCAAAATAGATGACCCAATTTTATACTAATTTTGTACTAAAGTTAGTACAAAGTTGAGTCATCTATTTTGGAACGGAGGGAGTATGTCTTTGTCGTGCTTCTCAGAAAAGATAATGCTAGTAGCAATAATATGCCACTATTTATGAAGAAAACACTTGTATGTACTGTATTTGCAGCACTCAGTTGCATGGTTCTCTTAGTTCTTTAACATATATAGGTTAACTTGAGCTAATTTATTAGCATGTGTATGAGCATAGTTACAAGGCATCCAAAGCAGGAGAGGATGAGATGAACAGAACAATTTCCAAGTTTGACCCGTATTTGGTCAGGCAAGGTTAGCTTTTCTATAGCTTTTATTGATGAATTTGACAATTATATGAGAAAAATAGGCAAACGTATGCTTCTTTAATCATGCATATTTGATTATAACAGTCTTATGCTATTTGAACCTTTTCACTATGCTTTGTACATATAACGTATACTATGTGCAAATATATTGTTTCCATGTAAGAAAGTATGATAAATAAAAATAAGTCAAAAAATATATACAATGCCTTCTGAACCTGAGCAATATCCCCACAATTTTTTTGTGTATCACTAAGAGACCATCATGATGAGTATATATGTTCCAATGAGCAGGTGGTGCTAGTGTAACTCATGAATAAGGGAACACTATATCAAGGCTGTGAAGAAGGCTGCCATCGAGGCAAAGAGCGAGCACCCCAAGGGTTAATGCGTGGCGTAGAAGGTTATCAAAAGAACTATGTCATTTTTTAAAATTAATTTCCTAGACAAGTACACTCGCACATGCATCTTTGCGACAAAATAAAAACTGCACTACTCTCTCTCTCTCTCTCTCACTCTCATCTAATTATCAGAAGTACTAATTTTGGATTTCATCGCTATTTTCTCCAAAAACACTGTTTAGTATCCCTTCCACTATAAGTTTATTACTATGTGATTAGAGAAATTAAGAGGTATATGTGCATACTGTAAGATTATGATCAGTGGTGTACAGAAATCCTATGAAGTGAAATACACAACGTATTCTATGTTGTATCATCCAATGGACAGCAGCTTCCTTGACTTTATTTTGTTCTCAACTAGTGGCATGGTATTCTGCCATGTTCCCTTGTCTTTATGTACAGTTTCGATGTCTAGTGAAAAGACCAAATCATTTACTTAGTCGCTCTTGGCCTGTTCTGCTATCATGGTTTTACTGATGTTCACATTCCAAATTAACAATTAGTTGCTAGTGGGTGTTGTCCTTGCTGAAATGCTCACTTTATGGATTCCAAAGCTTCTTTGTTTACATGTGAGCGTTGGAGTGCTTCCAATTAAAGGACTTGTATTATTATGCATGGCTAATTAATACACTTCTATAACTATGTAATTTTGATATTTATTGTACCGAAACTCCACTATAACAACCAGTGCACTAAATAACAACAACTTTGCAATCCATGTGCAGCTTCTAGGTTCTGGCTTTGTAGTGTGCATCATCTCTAGCTGAAAAATGAAATGATGTGAAACTATGTTAGATCTAGCTGGTGTGCTGCTTGTCAACCTTGCTATGTTGTTGTCTGCTGAATTCTGGGTGTACATCGACGCAAATGAACATGGAAACAACTTCAGAACTATTCTTCACTTTTTTTACTAAAAATTCGAACCACTGAACATGATCACTTCCATATATCTGAAATGAGAATTTACTCAAGTTTCTATTCTGATAGCGATAGTTTTGTTGTCATGTTCATATAAGAAAATGCCAAATACAAATGGCCTTCATTAGCATTACTATATTAGCAACACAATATGTAGTAGCAAACCCCAACAGAAATGATATTTTTAGTTCCTATGACAGATATAGATGGATTATTAGTTCAGAAAGCAAGCGATACAACAAAAAACTAAGTGTTATGTATTTGTGAATTAGAAAAAGGTGAACTCTCTCACTCTCTCTCTCTCAGTCTCTCTCTCTCTCTCTCTCTCTGTCTCTCTCTCTCTGGGGTCTCTTGAACATATTCACTTCTTCCTGCGTGATTTCTCTCCCCTTTTTAGATTTATTTCTGTGTTTGCTAACTTCTTAGTTTTACTTATATTCCAGTGACCTCTGTTCTATACTGGTGTAGTTATGTTTGTAATGTTTTTTTTTCTGCTTCTTGTGTGCTGATGTTTGCAATGGTAGTTGGTTTCTGTACTCTGCAAGCCTCATGATGCTAATTGAAATATCCTTTATTATGTTGCATATGCTTAGCAAGTGCTTTCGCTGCTACCTGTTTTTAATCAGTTGCTACTTTTTCTTAATCATCCGGTTTCTTACTCCTTTCATTTATGTAGGAATGGCATGTAGGTAGTTATCCCCCAGGGGCACATAGACCAGGATACATTGTATCTCAGGATATAGGAAGCACAAAATAGGTGAGCTAAAGGTACGCGCCCTTCTAAAATTTCTAGAAGGGTACCCCTTTTCCTGTCTCAGTGGTAATGAATTCTCTTCAGTTGCTTTGGTATGAAATGATGTTGAAGGCAACTTAGAGAAAATATAATGGTCTGTAGTTGGTGCGGAATATTTATCAGGTATTTTGACTTGCAGATGTTCAACCTGGAGAATGTTCTCCAATGGGATGAAGAATGAAGGCTTTGATGTCAAGTGCGAGAATGATGAAATGATCTTGCTGGAAAGCTGTGAGGATGGGTAGTAGTTGCCCACTACAAGGAGCCAAGGCAGATGATGTTTTGCAGAAAACAAAGTGATGAACTTTTGCTCTCAGACAATGAACTCTCATGTTTCCTCTATTTAATTAGTTACACTAGTTTATTTATAGGAAACTTGGCTGGTCATTGGTTCATAACAAATGAACTATTTATATGTGAAAATTAATGAATGTGTGTGTGTGACTATTGTTTGGTTCTGGTTTAATATTGTTGGATGATGCATGTTACTGTTATGTACGAATATGTAACTTGATGGACATTCTGTTGGTAACGTGAAAGACTAATGCTTGGCCCCATAGAAAGGGGGAAACAGGATTGGCTAATGCTTGGCCCCATAGAATGTTGGTCGGGAAAGAAGAACCTATCAGATAGTCGGTCGGGAAATCTCTTGGCTGCGCTAACGGATTGTTGGTCAGGAAATATTACCCTGTCTGATAGTCGGTCAGGAAAGGCCCATGGAAACCCCAACAAACTGTCGGTCGGGAAAGGCCCACGGCAACCCCAACAGACAGTTGGTCGGGAAAGATACACTATAGCTGACAAACAGTCGGTCGGGAAAGATATGTCGGTCGGGAAAGGGTTTTCCCGTCTGGACTTTCCCCAACAGACGGTGTCGGTCGGCAATACTCTTTCCCGACCGACTGTCTGTTGGGGGAACTTGTATTCCCGACCAACCTAGATGTTAGGGATGTAGTGTTGTGGTGTAGTGGGTAAAACTGCACAATAGTTTTTGAGAATCTTTTTACGTAGTGCAAAATCTTGCGTCTTTTCCTCCTCCTATCCTCATCACAAAAAAGGATAACAGCCAACCACCCTCCGTAAGAAAAAAAACATGAAGGGCTCACTCACTATTTGTGGTCCCGTGAGAAAAACAAAGAGCAGGACCCAAATGCCATGAGCTAGGGTTGGCTCTTCGGGCGGTGCAGCCCCTTCGGCCAGCCAGCCATCCGTGGCATGCTGCTCTTGGCGCCGCTGCCATCTCTCCATCCACCCAGCCACCCCAACGCTGCCCCTCTGTTCACTGCTTCGAGCTTCCGCCCTCTGTGCAATGCATCGAGCTGCAGTCGCCCCCCTTCCAAGGTACTCCACTCAGCCCCTCTCTCCTCCCTCCATCCCTCCTCCCACAACCCTCATACCCCATCAATCCTTTCTGCTCCGTCTCACTTCTCTGTCCATGCACTCATTTTCTTCTGTTTTTTGTGATTCAATAATTATGAGCCGTAGATTGGATATTGTCTACATAGTTGTCTTGCACATGAACAACGTAATTGATCCGCATATGTATAGTGTAGATTGTATGGCTTCCTTCTGGTATACTTGAAAATTCTACTCCGGTTTATATATGTTATATATTATGGATTTGACTTGGACCTGCATTACACATGTGTTGGTACAATCATATATATAGCTGCTTATTTGATCAAACAAACGCATTAGCACACTTACCTTCATTTCCCGTGCCTCCGAAACGTATACCATAATAACAAATGCTATTATTCATTATATTCTTATGCGGGACGCTAACTTGGTTTTCATTTTCTAGGAAAACACTATCTTGTGGACACTGGATATCGAAACCGGACGGGATATCTTGCTCCTTTAAAGGGTACATAGTATCTACTAGAATTCCGTCTGGCCTTCCAAGTTTCTCACCTCGCACGTAGAAGCATATTATCATTGCTTGCATCGCATTGCACAACTTCATTCATGATAGCAAGTTGAGTGACAATTTTTTTTTGATAAATGTGATGTCGATGTTGAGTAGGTACCTCTAGTAGTACTACAATGGGGAGTGACACCAACACAAGTGGATGTCGTTGAAGAGGAGGAGAATGATTATACAATAAAACTATTCATAGTAGGATAGTTGATGCTTGTCTTGCGATAGCAACATAGGTTAGCTGTGTTGATGTAGGTCATTATCAAGTGAACTATATGTGTTCTCTATGGTCCATGCCTTTTGTAATATTATTATGGGGTCAATATCTATTTATACGTAATATGCAACAGCAAAGTAAATTTGTTGAATTGCGTATGTGTTTTCAATCATCTACGTAGTCATAGTTTTTCTTTGCAAAGTGGTAGTTCGATTTGTCTACCAATATACTCCCTCCGTTCCATAATGTAGTGGGTATAGATATTTTGGAAAGACAAACTTTGCAAGCTTTGACCAAGATTGTAGAGAAAAGTACTTATATTTGCAATACCAAATATATAAAATATGAAACTACATCTTATGATAAGTCTAACAATATATAGTTGGCATTCGAGATGCAAATTTTTTTAATCCACAAACTTAGTCAAAGTTTGTGATGTTTGACTTTCCAAAAAAGCTATATGCACTACATTATAGAACAGAGGGAGTACAGAGTACTACTTTACGGTCAATAAGCACATAAACATATTCACTCATGGCCCATTGGCATTACAGACAATTCACAACAAAATCTACAATTTCACAGTTGTGTCAACCAAATAGCTTTAGCTTTTACACACCTGAAAGTTCACAACAACTTTCTCACAGCTCACAACAACTTTTCCATAATCTGCAGCTTAACTAAACACAACGTAAGAGTCATTATTTTTATTGTTATCAATTTACTGAGAATACTGTATGTATGCAGCTTGACCGACAAATAGCCTCATTTCCACACTTTATAGTGTGAATACATTTGGAGCTCGAAAGAATAGATTTAAGATCTTGATTCAGAACTCATTCTACACTTTTCCCACCAGGTTAGCCTTGTTTTTGCATGTTGCATCCTCCATAATTGTATCCTATAATGGGGTTGTGATGAGCTTGTGCTGGAGAAGGAAGATGTGACCCTTGATGATGATGAAACCTCCGACCATGGTGTGGAGGCATTTGACAGTGAAGCTTGGAAGAGCAAAAGGTTGTAGTGGGCTGAGGCAATGTGGGCAAACAGAGGCAACACAAGATCTGAAGAATAAGCAGCAGCAACAACACAGGAAGAAAGCAACAACAGAGACGAGAATGAACTTTTGCCTAGTTGGGTGCCGATGAACTTTCCCCTATTGAGCCATATGACTCTTCTACTGCAATTTATTTGTAAGTACGGTGAACAACAATATATTTGCTAGCGAGGACTGAAATGATGTTTCGAACTACATATGCTAGTGTCATGCGTGGTAAGTTTGTCACTAGTGAGAAGGAGTGATCACAACATATGTGGCGAACAACCGAGCACACAGTTATATTAATTGCATCAATCAGCCCAACACATGCCACCAAATGCCAGGGAAAATTGACCCCTGATGCAGCTAGCCTACATGCAGGCAGCCAAACTACATGCATAACATGATTTTAGCCATTATTTAGTCAGTCGACCCAACCGAGTCACAAATACAAAGACCTAAAAAACGATGCAACCTACCAAACACAAGCATAGCGTATGCACACTCGCCCGCTTCTTTCATAATTGCATTAGATATGTGACTATCTAGTATGTATGATACGCAATAGAATTACATAAAAAATACCTACTTGAAAGTAGTATGAACAATACCTCTATGTGCAGAAGTGCTTGTCGCCGCTGCCGCCCTTACATGAACAATGCCTACTTTTGCTATGTTAAAAAGTGTCATGTCCGATTTTGTTTAATGAAATATGTCAAATTTACCATGATTTTGGTCCAGTTTAAATAAAAATCGACCAATCCGCATGAAATTTGTCATACTTGTTAAGTCACGTTCAAAATGTGTTTACGTCAAAAAAAGTGTTGGATTTTTTTTTGAGACAAAAGTGTTGGATGACTGGCTCCGTAGCAGTCTACGTGCGTTCGGAGGTCAAAAGTCCACGGTGGGGCTGCGGCCTGTCAGCTGGGTTTGTCGACCGTGGGGCCGCGTCGTCAGTGTCTCTGCAGTTGGCTTCCTTCCTCCGCACACCTCTCCTCTCCTTTTTTTTGGTTCTATATAAAAGAGAAAACCCCCTCCTCTCTCTATATCTCTCGCTTCGACCGCTCTCCTCCTCCGCCACCGCCGCCGCCGCAGCGCCGTCCGATCTTCCTCCTCTCGGTAAGCTCCTTCCCCTGCGCTTTCAACGGCCTCGATCCACCTGCCCGTGTTTCCTCAAAAACAGCCCTGCTGCTTTGGTTGTGATGCTTGTGTTCCTCACGGTAGTATTGTAGTTTCATTGGTGCACCACTGTTAGATTTCCACCTCTCGGATCCACCACCGTGCAATTGTTCCCATATGGATTGGGTGAATTCTAGCATCTCTAGATCCTACTGTCAGTGTCAGGTACGAACCTCATGGAATTTGTTGCTAATCTCATGGTTATCATCTTATATATTAGATCTTATAGGATTATAATTGTCCATCATTGCTTCTCGTGGAAGAAGCTCTTCATCTAGAGATCGATAGAAATACATCGGCGTTATTGTTATATGTGTGTCCTCATACCACAGAATCTACTAAGTTAGACACTTCATATTTCTGAAATTTTGTTTTGTTTATGTGCATAAACAGTGAAGATAGTCCAAATTGTTATATGTGCTGGTCAGCATTTGTGACTAGATTTCTCTTGTTGCTTGTACGACCTACCTGTTGCAAGTGTTGACGTTTTTGTGTAACTTTGTTTTGACCTGAAACAGTTGGGGAGTCCCCTATGGTATTTTTCTATTTTATATAAGTGAAACAAAGTTACGTAGTTAGTTACAAAGGTCAAAGGGCCCAACTGATGCAAAGTAGTCAACCAAGCAGAAAGTAGAGCTTGAAGGTGGGGCTTAACCCTATGACCAATTTTTCTCTGATTTCCGACGAAGATTGATGCCTTGTAGGGTAGCAACTCGTGCTCGATATAGCTTGCTAGCTTATGTAACGGTGGGTCTTGTTGGCTGATTTGGTATTTGCCTCCTCGCTGTAGGTTCTATTGCAAAGTGTTAGTAAGTTAATTGAGAACTTTATGTTTACTTCCAACGTGCCACACCTGCATCACGAGGAAAAATTAAATCTTCCATTAGCAATTAATTGGCATATCAATTACTAACTGTCACAGAGATACCTGCGGAAAACCCTTTACTAACATGAAAATCAAATCCTTGACAGCCAGCTTGCCAGAATGCCCCCGAAGAAGCGTCTGCACTTCTCGTCCGCTGGTCCCAACCAGGAAGACCACGTCGAGAAAGCAGCTCCCGGTGTCTCTACCTCTGGCGCAGAAGGTACATTTTGCGGATTCCTGCTCACAATGTGCACGATGCATGCGCATCACATTCTTCTGTGCAGGTCGTTGAGTGGCTTGCGTGTTTGATGAGCTTGCAGATTCCGAGGAGGAAGAGGAGGAAGTTAGCGACAGCAGCACCAGCGGCGTGGACAGCAAAGACGACGATGGCAGCCATTCATTGCAGATTGATGGCGCTGACATGGACGAGTAAGTGAACTGTGGAAACCTCTTTCCCACCTTCCCACTTCTTCCCCACTCCTTCTATTTCGTCTCCTTTACCTTTCATCGTGATTTTCTGTCGTCTTCTCGGCTCACATCCCCGTACGGTAGCTTTGGTTTGGTGGGTTCATACCGGGGTTCTTGTTGGGAGGAGCTTGTCCTGTTCGTCGTGGTTCCAGGCTGGTTACTTCTAGCCCTCCTGGATCAAAATGGTCTTACCTTGCTTAGACGCCCTTGTGACCTCCCCGACCAGCCTTCCAGCAGTGCATATGGTGATATGCTGTCAAATGGTTCTGTGGAGATGCGAGGCTCTCATGGAACAAAGCATTCAAGATCATCTAGTCCATGTAAGCTCTTCCCGTTGGGTTATCTGTTTCGTGACAGGTACCACATTTGTCTGTTTAGGGAACCTCTTCGTGTTTCCTACATTGCGTTGGAAGTGTATGCTAATTTCTCGGTCATGAATTGCCTCGGTACATAGTATCTAGTAGAACTCCGTCTGGCCTTCCAAGTTTCTCACCTCGCACGTAGAAGCATATCATCATTGCTTGCATCTCATTGCACAACTTCATTCATGATAGCAAGTTGAGTGACAATATTTTTTTGATAAATGTGATGTCGATGTTGAGTAGGCACCTCTAGTAGTACTACAATGGGGAGTGACACCAACACAAGTGAATGCCGTTGAAGAGGAGGACAACGAATACACAATAAAACTATTCATAGTAGGATAGTTGATGCTTGTCTTGCGATAGCAACATAGGTTAGCTGTGTTGATGTAGATCATCATCAAGTGAACTATATGTGTTCTCTATGGTCCATGCCTTTTGTAATATTATTATGGGGTCAATATCTATTTATATGTAATATGCAACACCAAAGTAAATTTGTTGAATTGCGTATGTGTTTTGATTCATCTACGTAGTCATAGATTTTCTTTGCAAAATGGTAGTTCGATTTGGCTACCATATACTCCCTCCGTTCCATAATGTAGTGGGTATAGATATTTTGGAAAGCCAAGCTTTGCAAACTTTGACCAAGGTTGTAGAGAAAACTACTTATATCTACAATACCAAATATATAAAATATGAAACTACATCTTATGATGAGTCTAAGAGCATCTCCAGCC
>NC_041385.1:833853977-833878173 GCF_002162155.2 Triticum dicoccoides
TTGAAAATCGCTGCTTGGGGGTGAGTCAGCGCAAAAATCGGCGCTGGGGGCGATTGGGTTCCTAGCCGCCGCCCCCAGGTCGCCCCAGGCGCCGATATCGGACCATTTGTTTCGCAAAGCGCCCGCTTTTCGGCCCAGTTTCGGCGACAAATTGGCCCGATATCGACGCAAATCGGCCCATATTCGCCGTGGTTCGACGCAAATTCTTTTTTTTTATCACATAGTTCATTACCAAAAATCAATAGAAATCAAATAGTTCAACAACAAATAATTCAATACAAATTATATAGTTCAACAAATAAAAACTCTTATTTCATCACACGTCGAGCTAGGCGTTACCCTTGAGCCTCCATAGGTGCTCCACCAGATCGTGCTGCATTTTTTGATGCACCTGTAGGTCTCGGATCTCCTGAAGTATATTGGAGAAGGCAGTCCAGGTTGTCGGTAGCTGGTGATCAACTTGCGCAAGAGGACCCTGCCTGTAATATGGTTCAGTGTCTGATACGTCTTCAATGTATCTATAATTTTTTATTGTTCCATGCTATTATATTATCTGTTTTCGATGTTTAATGGGCTTTAATATGCTCTTTTATATTATGTTTGGGACTAACCTATTAACCGAGGGCCCAGTGCCAGTTTTTGTTTTTTCTTATTTTAGAGTTTTGCAGAAAAGGAATACCAAATGGAGTCCAAACGAAATGAAACCTTCGCGATGATCTTTCTTGGACCGAAAGAAAACCACAAGACTTGGAGATGCAACGAGGAGGCCACGAGGCAGGAGAGCGCGCCCCCCACCCTCATGGGCCTGTCGTGGCTCCCCTGACCTAGTTCCTTCGCCTATATATACTGTTATACCCTAAAAGCATCAGGGGGAGCCACGAAAATACTTTTCCACCGCCGCAACCTTCTGTACCTGTGAGATCCCGTCTTGGGGACTTTTCCGGCGATCTGTCGGAGGGTGATTCGATCACGGAGGGCTTCTACATCAACACCATTTCCTCTCCGATGAAGCGTGAGTAGTTTACCACAAACCTTCGGGTCCATACTTATTAGCTAGATGGCTTCTTCTCTCTCTTTGATCTCAATACCAAGTTCTCCTCGATGTTCTTGGAGATCTTTTCGATGTAATATTCTTTTGCGGTGTGTTTGCCGAGATCCGATAAATTGTGGATTTATGATCAAGATTATCTATGAATATTATTTGGTTCTTCTCTGAATTCTTATATGCATGATTTGATATCTTTGCAAGTCTCTTTGAATTTTCGGTTTAGTTTGGCCTACTAGATTGATCTTTCTTGCCATGAGAGAAGTGCTTAGGTTTGGGGCAGCAAGGCACGTATTGTATTGTTCCCATCGAGGATAACAAGATGGGGTTTTCATCATATTGTTTGAGTTAATTCCTCTACATCATGTCATCTTGCTTAATGCGTTACTCCGTTCTTACGAACTTAATAGTCTAGATGCATGTTGGATAGCGGTCGATGTGTGGAGTAATAGTAGTAGTTGCAGGCAGGAGTCGGTCTACTTGACACGGACGTGATGCCTATGTTCATGATCATTGCCTTAGATGTCATCATAATTATGCGCTTTTCTATCAATTGCTCGGCGGTAATTTGTTCACCCACCGTAATATATGCTATCTCAAGAGAAGCCACTAGTGAAACTTATGGCCCCTGGGTCTCTTTTCCATATTATTGAATCTCGTTTACATCTTGCTAGTTTCCGATCCACTATTTTGCAATCTTTACTTTCCAATCTATACACCCAAAAATACCAAAAATATTTACTTTACCGTTTATCTATCTCTATCAGATCTCACTTTTGCGAGTGACTGTGAAGGGATTGACAACCCCTTTATCGCGTTGGTTGCAAGTTCTTGATTGTTTGTGTAGGTATTCGGTGACTTGTGCGTTGTCTCCTACTGGATTGATACCTTGGTTCTCAAAACTGAGGGAAATACTTATGCTATTTTGCTGCATCACCCTTTCCTCTTCAAGGAAAACCAACGCAAGCTCAAGAGGTAGTAGTGTCAAACACTGGCTCTTCCTGCTCGCTCTCAATGATCATGTTGTGCAAGATGACACAACAAGTCATGATCTCCCACATTTGATTTTTGACAAGGTCTGAGCAGGGTACCGGACAACAGCAAATCGAGATTGGAGCACACCAAATGCCCGCTCGACATCCTTCCTGCAAGCCTCCTGAACCTTCGCAAAGTGGGAGTTCTTGCCTCCTGGCACAGGGTTTGAGATAGTCTTCACAAATGTAGACCATCTCGGATAGATGCCATCAACTAGGTAGTACCCCATGTTGTAGTGCTGCCCATTGACCTCGAAGTTCACCCGAGGAGAATGACCTTCAACAAGCTTGGCAAAGACAGGGGAGCACTACAGGACGTTGATGTCATTGTGAGTTCCAGGCATCCCAAAGAAGGAGTGCCAAATCCAGAGGTCCGGTGTTGATGGGTTTCGTAGTAATTTCAAAAAATTTCCTACGCACACGCAAGATCATGTGATGCATAGCAACGAGGGGAGAGTGTTGTCTACGTACCCAACGCAGACCGACTGCGGAAGCGATGACACGACGTAGAGGAAGTAGTCGTACGTCTTCACGATCCAACCGATCAAGCACCGAAACTACGGCACCTCCGAGTTCGAGCACACGTTCAGCTCGATGACGATCCCCGGACTTCGATCCAGCAAAGTGTCGGGGAAGAGTTCCGTCAGCACGATGGCGTGGTGACGATCTTGATGAACTACAGCAGCAGGGCTTCGCCTAAACTCCGCTACAGTATTATCGAGGTATATGGTGGCAGGGGGCACCGCACACGGCTAAGGAATAGATCACGTGGATCAACTTTTGTGTCTAGAGGTGCCCCCTGCCTCCGTATATAAAGGAGCCAAGGGGGAGGGCTGGCCGGCCAAGGAGGGGAGGCGCAGGAGAGTCCTACTCCCTCTGGGAGTAGGATTCCTCCCCCCAATCCTAGTCCAACTAGGATTCCTCGGAGGGGAAGAGAGAGAGGGGGGCCGGCCACCTTCTCCTAGTCCTAATAGGACTAGGGGAGAAGGAAGTGGCGCAGCCACCTTGGGCTGTCCCTTTCTCCTTTCCACTAAGGCCCATGAAGGCCCATATGGCTCCCGGGGGGTTCCGGTAACCTCCCGGTAACCCGGTAAAATCCCGATTTCACCTGGAACACTTCCGATGTCCAAACATAGGCTTCCAATATATCAATCTTTACGTCTCGACCATTTCGAGACTCCTCGTCAGGTCCGTGATCACATCCCGGACTCCGAACAACCTTCGGTACATCAAAATGCATAAACTCATAATGTAACTGTCATCGTAACCTTAAGCGTGCGGACCCTACGGGTTCGAGAACAATGTAGACATGACCGAGACACGTCTCCGGTCAATAACCAATAGCGGGACCTGGATGCCCATATTGGCTCCTACATATTCTACGAAGATCTTTATCGGTCAGACCGCATAACAACATACGTTGTTCCCTTTGTCATCGGTATGTTACTTGCCCGAGATTCGATCGTCGGTATCCAATACCTAGTTCAATCTCGTCACCGGCAAGTCTCTTTACTCGTTCTGTAATGCATCATCCCGTAACCAACTCATTGGTCACATTGCTTGCAAGGCTTATAATGATGTGCATTACCGAGAGGGCTAGAGATACCTCTCCGACAATCGGAGTGACAAAACCTAATCTCGAAATACGCCAACTCAACATGTACCTTCGGAGACACCTGTAGTACTCCTTTATAATCACCCAGTTACGTTGTGACGTTTGGTAGTACCCAAAGTGTTCCTCCGGTAAACGGGAGTTGCATAATCTCATAGTTACAGGAACATGTATAAGTCATGAAGAAAGCAATAACAACATACTAAACGATCAAGTGCTAAGCTAACGGAATGGGTCAAGTCAATCACATCATTCTCCTAATGATGTGACCCCGTTAATCAAATGACAACTCTTTTGTCCATGGCTAGGAAACATAACCATCCTTGATAAACGAGCTAGTCAAGTAGAGGCATACTAGTGACACTATGTTTGTCTATGTATTCACACATGTATTATGTTTCCGGTTAATACAATTCTAGCATGAATAATAAACATTTATCATGAAATAAGGAAATAAATAATAACTTTATTATTGCCTCTAGGGCATATTTCCTTCATCTCCCACTTGCACTAGAGTCAATAATCTAGTTCACATCGTCATGTGATTTAACACCAATATTCATACCTGTATATGATTAACACCCATAGTTCACATCATCATGTGACCAACACCCAAAGGGTTTACTAGAGTAAATAATCTAGTTCACATCGCTATGTGATTAACACCCAAAGAGTACTAAGGTGTGATCATGTTTTGCTCGTGAAAGAAGCTTAGTCAACGGGTCTGTCACATTCAGAGCCGTATGCATTTTGCAAATATTCTATGTCTACAATGCTCTGCACGGTGCTACTCTAGCTAATTGCTCCCACTTTCAATATGTATCCAGATTGAGACTTAGAGTCATCTGGATCGGGGTGAAAACTTGCACCGAGGTAACTTTTACGACGGGCTCTTTTATCACCTCCATAATCGAGAAATATTTCCTTTGTCCTCACTAAGGATATTCTTGACCAATGTCCAGTGATCTACTCCTAGATCAGTATTGTACTCCCTTGTCAAATATTGAGCAAGGTATACAATAGTTCTGGTACATAGCATAGCATACTTTATAGAACCTATGACTGAGGCATAGGGAATGACTTTTCATTTTTTCTATTTTCTGCTGTGGTCGGGATTTGAGTCTTACTCAATTTCATACCTTTGCAACACAGGCAAGAACTCTTTCTTTGACTGTTCCATTTTGAACTATTTCAAAATTTTGCCAAGGTATGTACTCATTGAAAATCTTATCAAGCGTCTTGATCTATCTCAATAGATCTTGATGCTCAATATGTAAGTAGCTTTTACTGAGGTCTTTTCCTTTTAAAGAACTCCTTTAAAACACTCCTTTATGCTTTGCAGAAAAATTATACATCATTTCTGATCAACAATATGTCACTCACATATACTAATCAGAAAGGCTATAGTGCTCCCACTCACGTTATTGTAAATATATGCTTTGATCAACTCATCAAAGCGTATATTCCAACTCCGAGAGGCTTGCACCAGTCCATAGATGGATCGCTGGAGCTTGCACATTTTGTTAGCACCTTTAGGATTGACAAAACCTTCTGATTGCATCATATACAACTCTTCTTTAATAAATCCATTAAGGAATGCAGTTTTGATATCCATTTGCCAGATTTCATAAAATGTGGCAATTGCTAGCATGATTCAGACAGACTTAAGAATCGATACGAGTGAGAAAATCTCATCGTATTCAACACCTTGAACTTGTTGAAAACCTTTCGCAACAAGTCGAGCTTGGTAGATAGTAACACTACTATCAGTGTCCGTCTTCCTCTTGAAGATCCATTCATTTAACATGGCTTGCTGATCATCGAGCAAGTCAATCAAAGTCCATACTTTGTTCTCATACATGGATCATATCTCAGATTTTATGGCCTCGAGCCATTTCGCGGAATCTGGGCTCATCATCGCTTCCTCATAGTTCGTAGGTTCATCATGGTCATGACTTCCAGAACATGATTACTACACCACTCTAGTGCGGATCTTACTCTGGAAGACCTACGAGGTTCTGTAGTAACTTGATCTAAAGTTTCATGATCAATATCATTAGCTTCCTCACTAATTGGTGTATTTGTCACAGGAACTGATTTCTGTGATGAACTACTTTCCAATAAGGGAGTAGATACAGTTACCTTATCAAGTTCTACTTTCCTCCCACTCACTTCTTTCGAGAGAAACTCCTTCTCTAGAAAGGATCTATTATCAGCAACAAATTTGCCTTCGGATCTGTGATAGAAGGTGTACCCAACAATTTCCTTTGGGTATTCTATGAAGACGCACTTCTCTGATTTGGGTTCGAGCTTATCAAGTTGAAAAACCTTTTTTTTCCTATAAGCATCACAACTCCAAACTTTAAGAAATGACAGCTTAGATTTACTGCTAAACCATAGTTCATACGGTGTCATCTCAACGGATTTAGATGGTGCCCTTTTAATGTGAATGCAGCTGTCTCTAATGCATAACCCCAAAACAATATTGGTAAATCAGTAAGAGACATCATAGATTGCACCATATCCAATAAAGTGCGGTTACGACGTTCGGACACACCATAACGTTGTGGTGTTCCAGGTGGCGTGAGCTGTGAAACTATTCCACATTGTTTTAATTGAAGACCAAACTCGTAACTCAAATATTCATCTCTACGATCAGATCGCGGAAACTTTATTTTCTTGTTACGATGATTTTCCACTTCACTCTGAAATTCTTTGAACCTGTCAACTATTTCAGACTTATGTTTCATCAAGTAGATATACCCATATCTGCTCAAATCATCTTGTGAAGGTCAGAAAATAACGATACTTGCCACGAGCCTCAACACTCATCGGATCGCATACATCAGTATGTATTATTTCCAATAAGTCAGTTGCTCGCTCCATTGTTCCGGAGAACGGAGTTTTAGTCATCTTGCCCAAAAGGCACGGTTCGCAAGTATCAAATGATTCATAACCAAGTGATTTCCGAAAATCCATCTTTATGGAGTTTCTTCATGCGCTTTACACCAATATGACCTAAACGGCAGTGCCACAAATAAGTTGCACTATCATTAACTTTGCATCTTTTGGCTTCAATATTACGAATATGTGTATCACACGATCGAGATCCAACAAACCATTTTCATTGGGTGTATGACCATAGAAGGTTTTATTCATGTAAACAGAACAACAATTATTCTCTAACTTACATGAATAACCGTATTGCAATAAACATGATCAAATCATATTCATGCTCAACGCAAACACCAAATAACACTTATTTAGGTTTAACACTAATCCCAAAAGTATAGGGAGTGTGCGATGATGATCATATCAATCTTGGAACTATTTCCAACACACGTCGTCACTTCACCCTTTAACTAGTCTCTGTTTATTCTGCAACTCCCGTTTCGAGTTACTAATCTTAGCAACTGAACTAGTATCAAATACTGAGGGTTTGCTATAAACACTAGTAACGTACACATCAATAACATGTATATCAAATATACTTATGTTCACTTTGCCATCCTTCTTATCCGCCAATCACTTGGGGTAGTACCTCTTCCAGTGATCAGTCTCTTTGCAGTAGAAGCACTTAGTCTTAGGCTTAGGACCAGACTTGGGTTTCTTCACTTGAGCAGCAACTTGCTTGCCGTTCTTCTTGAAGTTCCCTTTCTTTCCCTTTGCCCTTTTCTTGAAACTAGTGATCTTGTTAACCATCAACACCTGATGCTCTTTCTTGATTTCTACCTTCGTTGATTTCAGCATCACGAAGAGCTTGGGAATCGTTTTCGTCATCCCTTGCATACTATAGTTCATCACGAAGTTCTAGTAGCTTAGTGATGGTGACTAGAGAATTCTGTCAATCACTATCTTATCTGGAAGATTAACTCCCACTTGATTCAAGCGATTGAAGTACCCAGACAATCTGAGCACATGCTCACTAGTTGAGCGATTCTCCTCCATCTTTTAGCTATAGAACTTGTTGGAGACATCATATCTCTCAACTTGGGTATTTGCTTGAAATATTAACTTCAATTCCTGGAACATCTCATATGGTCCATGACGTTCAAAACGTCTTTGAAGTCCCGATTCTAAGCCGTTAAGCATGGTGCACTAAACTATCAAGTAGTCATCATATTGAGCTAGCCAGACGTTCATAACTTCTGCATCTGCTCCTGCAATAGGTCTGTCACCTAGCGGTGCATTAAGGACATAATTCTTCTGTGCAGCAATGAGGATAAACCTCAGATCACGGATCGAATCCGCATCATTGCTACTAACATTTTTCAACACAATATTCTCTAGGAACATATCAAAATAAACATATGAAAGCAACAACGCGAGCTATTGATCTACAACATAATTTGCAAAATACTACTAGGACTAAGTTCATGATAAATTAAAGTTCAATTAATCATATTACTTAAGAACTCCCACTTAGATAGACATCCCTCTAATCCTCTAAGTGATCACGTGATCCAAATCAACTAAACCATGTCCGATCATCACGTGAGATGGAGTAGTTTCAATGGTGAACATCACTATGTTGATCATATCTACTATATGATTCACGCTCGACCTTTCGGTCTCTGTGTTCCGAGGCCATATCTGTATATGCTAGGCTCGTCAAGTATAACCTGAGTATTCCGCGTGTGCAACTGTTTTGCACCCGTTGTATTTGAACGTAGAGCCTATCACACCCGATCATCACGTGGTGTCTCAGCACGACGAACTTTGGCAACGGTGCATACTCAGGGAGAACACTTCTTGATAATTTAGTGAGAGATCATCTTATAATGCTACCGTCAATCAAAGCAAGATAAGATGCATAAAAAGATAAACATCACATGCAATCAATATAAGTGATATGATATGGCCATCATCATCTTGTGCTTGTGATCTCCATCTACGAAGCACCGTCATGATCACCATCGTCACCGGCGCGACACCTTGATCTCCATCATAGCATCGTTGTCGTCTCGCCAATCTTATGCTTCCACAACTATCACTACCGTTTAGTAATAAAGTAAAGAATTACATCGCGATTGCATTGCATACAATAAAGCGACAACCATATGGCTCCTGCCAGTTGCCGATAACTCGGTTACAAAACATGATCATCTCATACAATAAAATTCAGCATCATGCCTTGACCATATCACATCACAACATGCCCTGCAAAAACAAGTTAGACGTCCTCTACTTTGTTGTTGCATGTTTTACGTGGCTGCTACGGGCTTAAGTAAGAACCAATCTCACCTACGCATCAAAACCACAACGATAGTTTGTCAAATAGACTCCGTTTTAACCTTCTCGAGGATCGGGCGTAGCCATACTCGGTTCAACTAAAGTTGGAGAGACAGTCGCCCGCAAGCCATCTATGTGCAAAGCACGTCGAGGAACCGGTCTCGCGTAAGCGTACGCGTAAGGTTGGTCCGGGTCGTCTCGTCCAACAATACCGCCGAACCAAAGTATGACATGCTAATAGGCAGTATGACTTGTATCGTCCACAACTCACTTGTGTTCTACTCGTGCATATAACATCAACATAAATAACCTAGGCTCGGATGCCACTGATGGGTTTCGTAGTAATTTCAAAAAATTTCCTACGCACACGCAAGATCATGTGATGCATAGCAACGAGGGGAGAGTGTTGTCTACGTACCCAACGCAGACCGACTGCGGAAGCGATGACACGACATAGAGGAACTTGTCGTACGTCTTCACGATCCAACCGATCAAGCACCGAAACTACGGCACCTCCGAGTTCGAGCACACGTTCAGCTCGATGACGATCCCCGGACTCCGATCCAGCAAAGTGTCGGGGAAGAGTTCCGTCAGCACGACGGCGTCGTGACGATCTTGATGAACTACAGCAGCAGGGCTTCGCCTAAACTCCGCTACAGTATTATCGAGGTATATGGTGGCAGGGGGCACCGCACACGGCTAAGGAATAGATCACGTGGATCAACTTTTGTGTCTAGAGGTGCCCCCTGCCTCCGTATATAAAGGAGCCAAGGGGGAGGGCTGGCCGGCCAAGGAGGGGAGGCGCAGGAGAGTCCTACTCCCTCTGGGAGTAGGATTCCTCCCCCCAATCCTAGTCCAACTAGGATTCCTCGGAGGGGAAGAGAGAGAGGGGGGCCGGCCACCTTCTCCTAGTCCTAATAGGACTAGGGGAGGAGGAAGTGGCGCAGCCACCTTGGGCTGTCCCTTTCTCCTTTCCACTAAGGCCCATGAAGGCCCATATGGCTCCCGGGGGGTTCCGGTAACCTCCCGGTAACCCGGTAAAATCCCGATTTCACCTGGAACACTTCCGATGTCCAAACATAGGCTTCCAATATATCAATCTTTACGTCTCGACCATTTCGAGACTCCTCGTCAGGTCCGTGATCACATCCCGGACTCCGAACAACCTTCGGTACATCAAAATGCATAAACTCATAATGTAACTGTCATCGTAACCTTAAGCGTGCGGACCCTACGGGTTCGAGAACAATGTAGACATGACCGAGACACGTCTCCGGTCAATAACCAATAGCGGGACCTGGATGCCCATATTGGCTCCTACATATTCTACGAAGATCTTTATCGGTCAGACCGCATAACAACATACGTTGTTCCCTTTGTCATCGGTATGTTACTTGCCCGAGATTCGATCGTCGGTATCCAATACCTAGTTCAATCTCGTCACCGGCAAGTCTCTTTACTCGTTCTGTAATGCATCATCCCGTAACCAACTCATTGGTCACATTGCTTGCAAGGCTTATAATGATGTGCATTACCGAGAGGGCTAGAGATACCTCTCCGACAATCGGAGTGACAAAACCTAATCTCGAAATACGGCAACTCAACATGTACCTTCGGAGACACCTGTAGTACTCCTTTATAATCACCCAGTTACGTTGTGACGTTTGGTAGTACCCAAAGTGTTCCTCCGGTAAACGGGAGTTGCGTAATCTCATAGTTACAGGAACATGTATAAGTCATGAAGAAAGCAATAGCAACATACTAAACGATCAAGTGCTAAGCTAACGGAATGGGTCAAGTCAATCACATCATTCTCCTAATGATGTGACCCCGTTAATCAAATGACAACTCTTTTGTCCATGGCTAGGAAACATAACCATCTTTGATAAACGAGCTAGTCAAGTAGAGACATACTAGTGACACTATGTTTGTCTATGTATTCACACATGTATTATGTTTCCGGTTAATACAATTCTAGCATGAATAATAAACATTTATCATGAAATAAGGAAATAAATAATAACTTTATTATTGCCTCTAGGGCATATTTCCTTCAGGTGTGGCCACTGCCTTAAGTACCACACTGCAACCGCCTTTGGCCCCTTTGTACATCCCCTGCCACGCAAAACGAATTTTGTTTGTCGATGCTTGATGAGGCAACAACAGCAACTGCGAGGCCCAAGTTCAAGATTATGCATAATGTTGTCCATATTTACGAGAAGTGGTTTAACATGACGAAGAAGAATATAACATGTTATCTGCTGGATGGGGAGGAGGAGCCTATGAGGCCTATACATGGCAACTGTATTGGCAAGGTGATGTTCGTATCGGCCGTTGCTAGGCCAAGGTGGGACAGTGAAGGAAACATGACCTTCTCTGGGAAAATCGTTATCTGGCCATTCGTGAAAGAAGTTCCTGCTCAGAGGAGAAGCGACAACAGGCCCGGAGGTACAATGGAAGTCAATAAAGGTCGACATAAAAGTGATGAGGGAGTTCCTGATAGAGAAGGTCTTTCTAGCGATACAAGCTGTTTGGCCGGAAAGTGATGCTGGACAGACCATCTACATTCAGCAGGATAATGCTAAGCCCCATATCTTGCCAGATGACCCCGAATTTCTAGCAGCTGTCGCAAAAACTGGACTTGACATTAGAATAATACAACAACCCGCCAACAGTCCTGATTTGAATGTGCTTGACCTTGGGGATTTCAACTTGCTACAATCCTTGACAGATTGTCTGAGTCCTAAAACACTACAAGACCTTATTGCAGGTGTTTTGGAGGAATTTGAAGGCTATGAGGTTTAGAAGCTCAACAGAATTTTCCTAACTCTACAGATGTGCATGATTGAGATCCTGAACCATGCAGGGGGAAATGGGTATAAAATACCACATGTTAACAAGGAAAGGCTTGAGGGTCATGGGCAGCTACCTCCAAGACTAACATGCCCTAAAGAGGTTTTCGCAAATGCCCTATACAACTTAAAGGTAATGGCGAGGGTTCAGTAATGAGGCTTGTGCTGCTTGAGATGAGGCTTGTTTAGATGCTTGAGATGAGGCTTGTTTAGATGCTTGAGATGAGGCTTGTTCAGATGCTCGAGATGAGGCATGTTCAGATGCTCGAGATGAGGCTTGTTCAGATGTTTGAGATGAGGCTTGTTCAGATGCTTGACATGAGGCTTGTTTAGATGCTTGACATGGGAGATGCTTGACATGAGGCTTGTTCAGATGTGAAATATGTGTAGTTCCTTGAGATGAGACTTGTGCGGAGTGCATCCCATGTGAAATTACTACGTATGTGTAATACTCCATTTTGCGAGACTTGTATGTGTAACTCTATTTTGTGATCATTTTCACTCCATATATTTTTCCCATTTTGTGAGACTTGTGCGGAGATGCTTGACTTGAGGCTTGTTTAGAGAGCAAGAAGAGAAGAGAAGAGAAATCATTTTTGTTTCAAAAGTTTCATTTGCTTGTGTAGTGTACTCTATTTAAATGAAAGGGAAGAGAAGAGAAAGAGAAGAACAGAGCAAGAAACTTATATTTTTACTCCTACTCCTACTAATCCTACTCCTACTCCTAATCCTAATTTTAATTTTGCTCCTAGCTACTCCTAAATTTAAGTACTCTATAGTAACAGAAAATGTTTTAGTTAATTTCAATTAACTAAAAAGGTTTTAGCTAATTTAAATTAAATGAAATCGGCAGTACATTTTTATTGACAGTAAAATGTTCAAAGAAATAGAAATATCAGTACAATAGCTACTCCTGCAGATTTGCTTGTCCTGCTCCTGCAGATCACTATCAGTACTCTAGCAGCAAAATGTTCATTTACTTTTACTCCAAGAAGATTTGCTTGTCCTGCTCCTGCAGATCACCAAGCATCTTGTTTAATCCAGCTAATTAACTGAAACTTATACTAAACTAGTGTTGTCCCACACTACTGCAAGTGCCATACTACTGCAAGTGTTAAATTAACTGGAACACTAAGCACCAAGATTACTGCACCAAGTCAAATTTAAACACCAAGATTGCTAAAAGCATCAGCAAGCTAACTGGAGTAGTTCAAGATACTGAATCTTGGTTTTAACTAAACAGTATTTATACTTCCCTTTCATTTAAATAGTCCAGTATATACACGGTCAAGTTGTTGGAGCAGCCATTTACTGAACACTAACTTACCCCAGCATATACACAGTCAAGTTGTTGGAGCTTACCGCAGCATATACACAGTCAAGTTCATCTGGCTTACTCCAGTATATACACAGTCAAGTTCATCTGAAAAGTTCAAGAATACTGACTTCCATTTAAAGCCAGTTTAAGTTTACTCACCTAACAAGATAGCAAAAGCAAATCATCTGGCGTACTCATCAAAAGTTCAATATACTCTACAGATCATTAAGCAAATCATCTGGCTTTGTATCTGCACTTTTGTGGTGATGCAGAGATCATTAAGCTACTGGAAAACCCAAAACAGTCAAGTTCCGCTTAAGCTACCGGAGTACAGTACTGGAGTATGCTACTGGGTGCTTGAAATCCCACATTTCAACATTTCATTCAGATCGGGGCCAAACCCATAAAAAATCTCATCTTTTCTGCTGAGTATACCTTGATGTGGACGTCACAGCCGGCAGGGATCTTCTCGATCTGGATGCACTTCCTCGCCTGCTTCTTCTTGTCATCCTCGCTGGCTTCCTCGATGCCTTACTTGGTCTTGGCCTTGCCGGCAGCGCCGGGCTGGGACTTGGCCTCCCAGGTCGAAACTGCCGTCGTTGGGGGAGGCGAGCTCTGCCTCGCACTTGAGTGCCCGACCCCCGCCGCGAGCCTTCTCCTCGGCCGTCCATTTCACCTTGCGGCCCTCGGGGAGGCGGCGGCGCAGGCGGATAGGGCCGCGAGCTCAAGCGCTGTGAGGTCGTGCAGGAGGGCGTACGGGGTGAGGCGAAGGAGCTGCAGCGGGCGTAGCTGCGGCGACAGAGAAGAGAGGGAGAGGGCGGCGACGAGGAAAGGGAGAGGGAGACAGCGAGCGATTGAGTGCGAGTGAGTGAGTGGGAGCTGCGGCGACAGCGGCGAAGGAGGGGTAAAGTTGGAAAGTCAAAAATAAAATGAACGTGACAAAAGTTGAACTGTGAAGCCCCAACAACAAATAATACGGAACATAGGGAGTATATATGATAAGCAATAGAATTACATCAAATACCTACTTGAAAGTAGTATGAACAATACCTCTATGTGCAGAAGTGCTTGTCTCCGCTGCCGCCCTCACGTGAACAATGCCTAATTTTGCTATGTTAAAAAGTGTCACGTCCGATTTTGTTTAATGAAATATGTCAAACTTTCCATGATTTTGGTCCAGTTTAAATAAAAATCAGTCCAGTTTAAATAAAAATCGACCAATCCGCATGAAATTTGTCATGCTTGTTAAGTCACGTTCAAAATGTGTTTACGTCAAAAAAAAAGTGTTGGATGACTGGCTCCGTAGCAGTCTACGTGCGTTCAGAGGTCAAAAGTCCAGTCTTCATGTGGGCTAGGGCGGGTGGGGGTGGGGCTGCGGCCTGTCAGCTGGGTTTGTCGACCGTGGGGCCGCGTCGTCAGTGTCTCTGCAGTTGGCTTCCTTCCTCCGCACACCTCTCCTCTCCTTTTTTTTGGTTCTATATAAAAGAGAAAACCCCCTCCTCTCTCTATATCTCTCGCTTCGACCGCTCTCCTCCTCCGCCACCGCCGCCGCCGCAGCGCCGTCCGATCTTCCTCCTCTCGGTAAGCTCCTTCCCCTGCGCTTTCAACGGCCTCGATCCACCTGCCCGTGTTTCCTCAAAAACAGCCCTGCTGCTTTGGTTGTGATGCTTGTGTTCCTCACGGTAGTATTGTAGTTTCATTGGTGCACCACTGTTAGATTTCCACCTCTCGGATCCACCACCGTGCAATTGTTCCCATATGGATTGGGTGAATTCTAGCATCTCTAGATCCTACTGTCAGTGTCAGGTACGAACCTCATGGAATTTGTTGCTAATCTCATGGTTATCATCTTATATATTAGATCTTATAGGATTATAATTGTCCATCATTGCTTCTCGTGGAAGAAGCTCTTCATCTAGAGATCGATAGAAATACATCGGCGTTATTGTTATATGTGTGTCCTCATACCACAGAATCTACTAAGTTAGACACTTCATTTTCTGAAATTTTGTTTTGTTTATGTGCATAAACAGTGAAGATAGTCCAAATTGTTATATGTGCTGGTCAGCATTTGTGACTAGATTTCTCTTGTTGCTTGTACGACCTACCTGTTGCAAGTGTTGACGTTTTTGTGTAACTTTGTTTTGACCTGAAACAGTTGGGGAGTCCCCTATGGTATTTTTCTATTTTATATAAGTGAAACAAAGTTACGTAGTTAGTTACAAAGGTCAAAGGGCCCAACTGATGCAAAGTAGTCAACCAAGCAGAAAGTAGAGCTTGAAGGTGGGGCTTAACCCTATGACCAATTTTTCTCTGATTTCCGACGAAGATTGATGCCTTGTAGGGTAGCAACTCGTGCTCGATATAGCTTGCTAGCTTATGTAACGGTGGGTCTTGTTGGCTGATTTGGTATTTGCCTCCTCGCTGTAGGTTCTATTGCAAAGTGTTAGTAAGTTAATTGAGAACTTTATGTTTACTTCCAACGTGCCACACCTGCATCACGAGGAAAAATTAAATCTTCCATTAGCAATTAATTGGCATATCAATTACTAACTGTCACAGAGATACCTGCGGAAAACCCTTTACTAACATGAAAATCAAATCCTTGACAGCCAGCCTGCCAGAATGCCCCCGAAGAAGCGTCTGCACTTCTCGTCCGCTGATCCCAACCAGGAAGACCACGTCGAGAAAGCAGCTCCCGGTGTCTCTACCTCTGGCGCAGAAGGTACATTTTGCGGATTCCTGCTCACAATGTGCACGATGCATGCGCATCACATTCTTCTGTGCAGGTCGTTGAGTGGCTTGCGTGTTTGATGAGCTTGCAGATTCCGAGGAGGAAGAGGAGGAAGTTAGCGACAGCAGCACCAGCGACTGGGACAGCAAAGACGACGATGGCAGCCATTCATTGCAGATTGATGGCGCTGACATGGACGAGTAAGTGAACTGTGGAAACCTCTTTCCCACCTTCCCACTTCTTCCCCACTCCTTCTATTTCGTCTCCTTTACCTTTCATCGTGATTTTCTGTCGTCTTCTCGGCTCACATCCCCGTACGGTAGCTTTGGTTTGGTGGGTTCATACCGGGGTTCTTGTTGGGAGGAGCTTGGCCTGTTCGTCGTGGTTCCAGGCTGGTTACTTCTAGCCCTCCTGGATCAAAATGGTGTTACCTTGCTTAGACGCCCTTGTGACCTCCCTGACCAGCCTTCCAGCAGTGCATATGGTGATATGCTGTCAAATGGTTCTGTGGAGATGCGAGGCTCTCATGGAACAAAGCATTCCAGATCATCTAGCCCATGTAAGCTCTTCCCGTTGGGTTATCTGTTTCGTAACAGGTACCACATTTGTCTGTTTAGGGAACCTCTTCGTGTTTCCTACATTGAGTTGGAAGTGTATGCTAATTTCTCGGTCATGAATTGCCTTGTATTCTCTTCTTGCTTGTATTGTTTTTTTTGTTTATACACCCTTAATATTGTTGATACACCCTAAATATTGTCTAACAATTGGTGATTTTTGGTTTGCTAGCCCATCCAAAGTGCACATCTTTGTCAAGAATCCCACCGGTAGGAAAATCTGTCTCAGGGGGGTGCACTTGTCAGACACCCTTTACACCATCAAGGCAAAGATCCAGGAGCGCTACCGCCTCGTCTTCGATAGGGTGCAGCTGGAAGACAGCCGTACATTGGCGGATTATGGCATCCAGCATGACTCCACGCTTGACCTCCAAGAAAAGATGCAAATCTTTGCGACGGAGACGCTAGAAGGCAGGACCATCACTCTAGAGGTCGACAGCCTAGACACCATTGCCAACGTGAAGGCCAAGATCGAAGATATTGAGGGCTTCCCCAAGGTCCAGCAGTGCCTCATCTTTGCCAACAAGCAGCTGGAGGATGACAAGCGCACTTTGGCCGACCACAACATTGGGAAAGGGTCCACTCTTCTCCTCATCCTCCTCCCGTGCAGGCCAACTGCTATGATGCGAATATTCGTGCAGATGCTGCGAGGGAACATCATCTCCCTTGAGGTTGCGCTCAGACACTGTCGACAGTGTGAAGGTGAAGCTCTACGAGCTCGACGGTATGCCCCCTAGACAGCAGCGCATCATCTTTGCTGGCAAGCAGCTGGAGGACCACCGCACCCTGGCGGACTACAACATTCGAAAGGAGTCTACGATTCAACTGGTGGGACGTCTTTGTGGTTGTTGAGATTCATGGGATGCCATCGAACAACAAGTTCATGTTTGCTGCAGTCGGTTTTCCAGTAGTGGTGAATTATCATCATTCTATAGTACCTTAGTAGTGGTGTATTATCTGTAGAACTATCATCCTAGTACTTTCAAGAGTCCCTGCCTTGGTTTGTCTTGGCATGAGTAAGTTGATTGAGAAATACAGTCTGCATGCAGTTTTACCGACTCGTTTCTTTCCTGTGCAGTATGCCATCACAGTCAAAAGTTGAAGCAACAGGGAGCCTAACAAGTACAGTCATTGCATGTTTTTTACATACATGATTTACTATTGCATCTTGTGAAGGTGATATATCACATCCGCACTAAGGGAACTTTTCTATACGTCGGGTGTTTGATCGGCTCTTCTCAGAGAGCCAAACCACGGGCACTCGGCAAACGTACAAACGCCATGAGTCACACTCGGCAACCATGGCTTCACGACAACTATCTAACGTTGCCGACACAGAATCACGGCGAACAAACTACGTTCGCCAAACGCCGCAGATGCCGAAAGCACGACACTGCAAAGAGAAGCAACGTGGCATGCCCATTCGCAACTAACGGCGCCGTCACTTTCTGTTATCCATACCGAGAGCCATGATGGTCCGCTCGGTAGACAACCTGTCACAGAAACATTCAGATTTGACATGTGGATCCACTGAACCTAGTTATCAATAAAACTTTCAAATTATTTGTTAGATTTTAAAAAGAATAATATGACACTAGATTGACTGATACGATCGCCGAGAGCTGCGCTCGGCATACCGCCATTAAATGATAGCTTTGAAACTGACCCGTGGGCCCATAGTGGCCCACATGTCAAAGGTACTTTTACCGAGAGTGCCAGCCTCGGGAAAAGAATGCCATAGATGGAGTGCTGATGAGCTATTCTTTTCCAAGAGTGCCCTCGAACCTCGAAAAAGAAGGCCACTACGATAGTTAAAGTGCTCAGGCGGCACCTTTTCTGAGAGTGATGCTCGTGAAACTGAGTGTTTCCAGAGTGTTGCTCTCGGTAATGTCTCATTGCTTTGGTTGTGAAGCTATTTCTTATCTACCTGTACCTGGTATAGCACAAAAGGCAACGTCCGGTCCACTAACAAGAAAGGCCGCGCGCGAAGGCCCACGAGAGGACCACTATTCTGTATTGTATAGCACTTGTACGCCTGATTGTCCGATTTATTCACCCTTCTATAAGGCCGAATTGTTCAGATCCCAAGACCAAACTGGACCGCAATGATTTCAGAGCATTTGAGCCCGGGCGCCGAATCGCCACATCCGGAAAGAACCTACTATTAAGGCCCAGTTCTTTTGCCAGAATCCGACCCATACTCAGTTTCTCCCAGAATCTTTGAGCCCCATTTGTTTTACAATCCTATCTAGCTAGGGTCTAATTTGATAGGATTGTAAAACAAATGTGGCTCAAAGATTCTAGGAGAAGCTGGGTAGGGGTCGGATTCTGGCAAAAGAACTGGGCCTAAGAGTCCTTGGGCCAGTCTTGACATAAGTAGATTGAGAAATACAGTCTGTGTGCAGTTTCGCCTACTCATTTCTTTCCTTTCCACGCACTCCTATTTACTCAGTTTTGCGAACTCGTCATCACTGTCAAAAGTTGAAGCGACAGAAATCCTAACAAGTGCAGTCACATTGCATGTTTTTTAGATACGTGATCTTCTATTGCATATTGTGAGGGTGATATATCATATCCAGTTGGATTTGGATAGGAAACTAAGTCTTCTTCAGTATCTCTTGTAGCCAAAATGCGGCCCAAATCCCGAGGCATTTATATTAGAAGAATGAGACCTAGAGGGGGCATGTTTTAACAAAATACAAACAAATATAATTAATTAGAGTCCAATGCCAATTCTAGTGGAAGTTCCACAATTTCGATTCAATTGATGAAATTCCACAGTACAAACAAAATTCTTCTGGACCTTACAAAATGATGAAAGGACGACAATTTTTGGTCATTGAACATATAAACCCTCAAGAGCTGCTAGGAAGGAGAAAGCCCTCCACATCACCCCCTAAATCTCTATAAACAGTGATGTGCCACCGCCTGTAAATTCTGCACCTTGCCGAGGGCATTTTAGTCTTTTCAGGACCAGGGGTATAAATCGGGCGGCGGGCGCCACAGCGAGCCAGCAGGGCGAGAGGAAAGAACGAGCGAGAGGGGTGTGAGGCATCGAAAACTCGCCTCCCCCTCCCTCAGGAACCCTAGCCGCCGTCTCCTTCTCCTCCCACCTCAGCCGGCTCCCCCTCCCCCTCCCCCCTTACCCTCTCCCCCCACCCCCTCCTGCATCTCGTTTGCCCCGGGTGCGGAGGTGAGCCTCCCGACGATGGCAGCGGCGCTCGGAGATGCGGCAGATCCCCACCAGGCCATGCTGGCACTTGGGGTACTCCCTGGCAACGACGGCCCAACGGCGGATGGTGCGAGGGAGGCCGGCCACCGCGATGAGTTTCTCTTCCTCTCTCCCTGATCTAGGTCAGATCCCGTTTAACCCCCCTCCTGCCCTGATTGCTTGTGCCATGATTTGCTCTGTGTTTGGATGAGGAAGTAGACCAGCAGGAGGAAGAGATGATCTCGGGACGGGCTCCTTATTGGACTCATTGTACTATAAACAGGTACATGTTGTGCAGCTCATGCTTTTTTCTCTTGCCATCAGTGAGCTTTTCTTCTTTGATGTTACTGGTTTTGGTATGATGTCCCCGTCGATGTGTGTTCTGTGTGTTACCTTAGTTGATACTGCTTGGTAGCTTTCTTCTTGTTCAGGAAATGGTCACGGTTAGCTAGATTTCTTTGTTAGTTCCTGTCAAGAATATTCTCATCTCTAGCTACATTCCAACGGAGGGATTTTTTTTGTTCTCTTTCTTGCTTTGTTGGGTACTTTACTGGCTAGCAAAGCTTTGGATGTAGCTAAATTCATCCAAAGTATATTTTTGTTGTCTTAATGCAATGGCGGAGCTACCACCAAAAAGGTGGGCAGGCCAGAGACTACAAATTGTGCTATCAAATTGAAAATCACTGCATTGTTGTGGGCAGGGCTTCATATAAAACTTCTTTTTTGCTTCAGTCTTGTGTGGGCCACGGCACATCCGGCCTGGCCGTAGCTCCGCCGATGCTTCCTTAGTTTCCCGCATGCCTTATTTTTTCTCTGTCAAGGAAGGATTTTTCTGTTCTATGTTCTTTGGTTGGTGTTTCTTTTTCCTTGTACTGGAGTGTAAGAGATGAACGGCGTGTGTGTGGTATGATGATTAGTATGATACTTACTAATTGGTTATTTTGGATAACCTAAGTGGGTCTGGTCCAGGATTAAGGACAAAATAGTTTCAGATATCTTAGGTTCAGTGTTATTGCTGGCTCTGGATTCAGGCTCAGGTTCATGTTGATGTGTGTTGTAACAAATTAGGTGCCAACCTGGAACATGAGAAAATTTACATCTCTAGAAAAGGACCAGTTAGATGTGTGCCTTAATCCTGTTTGGTTCATATGCATTGCTTCAGTGGAACGATCAATTATCTCTATGTATTGATTCATCCACACCGAGTACAATATACACACACGTTGGAGTAGTTACCAGGAGCCCGGTGGAAGTGGCACGCAGGCCAGGGAATGCTCTATGATCCTATAATCTAGGAGTACAAGTACACATGCATACACAGGTACAATACAGTTAACACCCCCCCTCAGCCGGAACTCCATGTGGAAGGATGTTGAGGCTGGTTCGGAACTCGTTGAAGACCTGTGAAGACAACCCCTTGGTGAACAGATCCGCGGATTGGGAGCTGGAGGGGACGTGGAGAACACGAATGTCACTGAGAGCCACACGGTCGCGGACAAAATGAAGATCGATCTCGATGTGTTTGGTCCTTTGGTGCTGTATGGGATTGGATGCAATGTAGGAGGCCGACACATTGTCACAATAGACGATGGTGGCATGAGACGGTGTGTGACGAAGCTCATGCAAGAGTTGGCGCAACCAGCAGGACTCGGCAACACAATTTGCGACGCCATGGTATTCGGCCTCGGCACTAGACCGAGAGACAGTGGCTTGCCTCTTAGAGGACCAGGACGGCAAGTTATGGCTGAGAAACACACAGAACCGGGAGGTGGACTTGCGCGTGTCCGGACAGCCGGCCCAATCGGCGTCGGTATAAGCCAGAAGGTCGAGGGAGGAGGACTTGTACAGTTGCAAGCCATAGTGTGTAGTGCCACGGAGATATCTCAAGATGCGTTTGATGAGTTGCATGTGAGAATCGCGAGGGGCATGCATGAATAGACACACTTGTTGTACCACATAGGAGAGATCAGGCCGAGTGAGTGTGAGGTATTGAAGGGCTCCGGGGAGGCTACGGTACTGGGTGGGGTTGTCAAGGAGACGACCATCATGGGCAGACAGCTTGGATTCTGTGTCGATGGGAGTGGAGACTGGCTTGCAGTTGAGCATCTTGGCACATTCAAGGACCTCGAGTGCATATTGTTGTTGACACAGGAACAAGCGGTGGGTGTTGGGTGTGACGTTGATGCCAAGAAAGTGATGGAGCTCACCGAGGTCGGACATAGAAAACTCGTGTTTGAGAGAGGAGATGATGCGGTGGAGAGATGTGGTGAACTAGCGGTGAGAATAATATCATCGACATACACGAGAAGGTAGGCAAGAGAGGCGCCACGATGTAGAATGAAGAGCGAAGAGTTGCTTTTGGAGGCGGTGAAGCCAAGGGACAAGAGAAATGAACGGAAATGGTGAAACCATGTGCGGGGGGCTTGCTTCAAGCCATAGAGTGATTTGCGAAGAAGGCACACATGGTCCGGCCGGTCGGGATCCACGAAGCCGGACGGTTGAGCACAGTACACCGTTTCCTTGAGATCGCCGTGGAGGAACACGTTCTTCACGTCAAGTTGGTGAATGGGCCAGGAGCTGGTCGTGGCAATGCTGAGCACGGCGCGAATGGTGGCCGGCTTGACGACCGGACTAAATGTCTCATCATAGTCGATGCTCTCCCATTGGGTAAAACCTCGCATAACCCAACGTTCCTTGTACCGAGCCAAAGAGCCGCCCGGATGGAACTTGTGGCAGTAGATCCACTTGCCTGTCACCACATTAACACCTGCAGGTCGGGGAACCAAAGACCACGTAGAATTCTTAAGTAAAGCAGCAAATTCATCTAGCATTGCACGTTGCCAATGTGGGTCTTTGAGAGCAGATCGGTAAGTTGGAGGGATGGTGAGATGGTGGAGGAGTCGGTGGTGGCGAGGAAAAGTCGCTTTGGTTGGCAAAATCCGGATTTGGAGCGTGTTTGCATTTTATATGAGTTGTGGGGAGGCTGACGGGCTGAGCGCGAGGTGGGAGACGTGGCTGCACAGGAGTGGCGGGCGCGGAATCAGAGGTGGATGGCGTGGGGTCAGTTGCAGGGCTGGCAGGCGCGGGATCCAAGGAGGATCCGCGGGTAGGAGAATCCGGCGGCCGATCCAAGGAGGCGGACGCAGCAGGCGAGGCTGGTGCGAGGCCCGAGGAAGCGCGTGGACGTGGTGGTGGGGTAGCGCCTGGTTCGGGGGACCAGGGCGAGCCGGAGGGTGAGCGGCACGTGGAGGGGGTTGTTGGACTAGTTGGGGAATGACGAGGCGGGATTGGGCTGCATGGGGCGTCCCATCCGGGGGATTGCGTGGGCCCCGATCCGAGGTAGGTGGGCAGGTGGGACGGATCTGGGGTGGATCTGGCAGCAATCGGAGGGCAGGTGGGATGGGATTTTCTGCGGAGGGGCTGGACTGGGGCGTTGGTGTGGGCGGTGCATACGGAAAAATATCCTCGTCAAAAGTGACGTGACGGGAGACGATTACGCGGTGTTGGGTTAGGTCGTAGCAGCGATACCCCTTGTGTTCAAGGGGATAGCCAAGAAATATGCAGCGGGTGGAGCGTGGGGCTAGCTTATGTGGAGAGGTGGCGTAGAGGTTGGGGTAACAGAGACACCCAAACACTCGTATGTGATCATACGTAGGGTGAATGCCATGAAGCATAAACTATGGTGTGTGATCATGAATGGCGCGAGAAGGGCGACGGTTAAGGAGATAGGTGGCCGTGTGCAAAGCTTCTGCCCAAAATGGAGGGGTGGGGTTGGCTTGGACGAGGAGAGTGCGTATGATATCATTGGTAGTGCGAAGAAGACGTTCTGCATTGCCATTTTGTGGTGAGGTGTGAGGGCACGAGAAGCGATATGAAATGCCGTTAACGGAGAAGAACGCACAGAGTGTGGAGTTTATGAACACACCCCCATTGTCGCATTGTAACGCTTTGATGATCACATTGTACTGAGTGCGAACGTAAGAGAAAAAACGTTGGAGAGTAAGGGAGGTGTCTGACTTATTGCGAAGAGGAAAGGACCATGAGAAGTGGGTGTAACCATCAAGCACAATCAAATAATATTTATAACCGGAGAAGCTTACAACGGGGCTGGTCCATAAATCACAATGGATGAGCTCAAAAGGAGCAAAAATGCCACTATGAGAGTGAGGAAAAGGGAGGCGCGGCTGCCGGCCAAGTTGGCAAGCATTACATGGTGTACGCGCAATCTTATTACAAGAGGGAAGAAAATCTTGGGCTGCTAGCGAAGATGTAACGTGGGGCCTGGGGTGGCCGAGCCGGCGGTGCCAAACGTCGCCGTTGGAGATGGTGGCGGTGAGGGCTGTGCTCCAAGGCCTGTTATTGCCGAAGAATGGGTAGAGATCACCGGAGCTAGCGGAGATCATGATTACCCTCCTGGTGCGAAGATCCTTCACAACAAAGCCAAGAGGGAAAAATTCAATAGAGCATAAGTTATCTTTGGTGAATTGGCGAACGGAGATGAGGCTAGTTACTACATGTGGAGAAAAGAGAACGTCGCGTAGATG
>NC_041385.1:833878335-833883682 GCF_002162155.2 Triticum dicoccoides
TGATCGAGCCAGTGGCTTGAATAGGTAGATGTTTGCCATTGCCAACAACAATACTAGAGAAACGAGGCTTTAAAGAAGAATTCGAGAGATCGAGGTTACCAGGGTTGCCGGTGATGTGGGAGGAGGCGCCGCTGTCGAGGTACCACTCGTGCGGAGCGGACCACTGTTGGAGAAGCCGTTGGCGCTGTAGGCAGCCTGGAGCATGGCGACGTGATCCCAGGATGGTGGTGCAGGCGGCGTCGGCGTGTGGTAGCCGGAGAGCTGCATCAGGTACGCCTGCGCATGAGACCCAGGCCGCGGGCCGAGGACACCGGCGGCGTTGGGAGGGACCCATCCAGGGCGCGGGTTCGGGATTGCCATCCCGTAGGGTGCAAAGAACCCCATGTAGGGGTTGTAGCACAGTGGCGAGGCGGCACCACGCCCGCTGTGATCACCGCGTCTGCGGCCGCGCCTGCGCCCAAGGTCGCATCCGCCGCGGTCACCACCATCAGCGCGGTTACCAGGGCCGCGGCCGGCCGGAGTGGCGGGGCCCCGATCATTGGAGCGATCGGTGCGGTCGACGGGGCGAGAGACGGAGCCACCAGATCCAGAAGAGCTGCTGGAGGGGTCGCCGCCCCCGGTGACGGCGAGGATCGTGGCCGGCTCATCAGCCACGCGCTGGGCAAGGTTTTCCTCGGTGAGCTTCAGGCGGGAGAACACCGTCTCGGACGCTGGCAGAGGCACCGTGTCCCCGAGCACGACGCGGATGGTGTCGAGGCGTTTGTCGATGTCGTGGAGAAACTGAGTGGTGAGATCCACCTCAGTGACGGCGTGCTTGATGTCGGCCAGGCCGGCGGTGAGAAGCTTCATGCGGCGAGCATACTCGGCGACGGAGAGATCCCCCTGCTTGAGGTTGCGGTACTGCCGGTTCAATGTCATCTACCGTGCCACGCGATTCGCCAGGAAGTAGTCGCGGATGCGATGCCAGAGATCGTAGGTGGTGGTGGCCCCGGCGACATGGTCGACGAGGTTATCGGCGAGGGTGGAGTAGATCCAAAGCACGAGGTGGGCGTCAAGCTCGCGCTGGAAGGCGGTGGCGTTGGGGGTGAGAGGCTGTTCGATGAACTGGGCAACGCCATAGCGGATCAGAACGACGAGGAAGAAAGACTTCCACTTGTGGTAGTTGTGTTCGTCGGGGTTGAGGAGGAACCGAATGTGGTTCTGGATGCTGTCACGAAAAATTGTGGTGGGGGAGGAAGAAGCGGCGAAGGAGAGCGGTGGCGCCGTGGTTTGGGGGGAGAGGGGGGCAAACTGGGAGCCGAGCGATGGGGAGGAGTCGCTGTGGGAGGAGGGGGTTGCGCCGAAGATGAAGGGAGGAGAAGTGCCGGCGGTGGTGCCTGCGCCGGTGGACGAGCTGCAGAGAGTCCCCGGCGAGGTGGCCAAGCTGGTGGCCGGAGCGGTGGCGGGGGAGGACGAGTGCTTGGCCATGGGAGGGCGTACCTGGAGTCTGATACCAAGTGGAACGATCAATTCTCTCTGTGTATTGATTCATCCACACCGAGTACAATATACACACACGTTGGAGTAGTTAGAAGGAGCCCTATGATCCTATAATCTATGAGTACAAGTACACATGCATACACAGGTACAATATAGTTAACAGCTTCTGCTTTTTATTTGTATTATCAGAACATTTGCGGTTTATGGATTTCTTATTAGTACTACGAGCTTGACAGGCTGTTTATTTTCTGTTTGGCTCAAATCATCTGAATTCATGAATTGCTTATTAGTTCTACGTGTCTGGCCGGCTGTACACTGCATGGCCCCATAATCATATTTACTAGCAAATAAGATTTGAGGTGTACACTGTAATCGAATATGAAACGAGCCCTTGTTTTCATGCTTGGCTGATGTGTTGGTTAGTACTTATTTCCTGTTCTGTTTTCTAGGTTTTGTAGATGGTGGCCTTACATGTTGTGCACCATATGTTCTTAGAACCAGATTTGCTAGCGTGTGGAATTTGGATTATTTCACTGTATATATATGTTGATGTTAAGTGGCCTATCAAATATTTGCTTGCTTGTTATTAGTCCTTGTTCCGTGCTTTGCTTCTTAGGTTTTGCAGATAGCCTAACAGGATGTACACAACATGCTCTTAGAACTAGATGGAATACGAAGTGTTTTGGTGTGACCCGATATATAGCTGATCCTTTTTCTATCCTTGGCTGATGTGTTGATACTTATTTCCCTTTCATGTTCTGCAGGTACTACAGCAGAAATTGTTCTTAGCTGTGTATTTGGAGGTTGCGCATGTAATCTGTGTATGGGTTGTGATGTTTTAGTTTACATGGCCAGCGCCGTGTAGTTTTTTGGCTGATGGGCTTTAGGTTCTTGTTATGGCGCTGCTAGAAGGAGGGCGCGTGAGGGCCGGCCGGGGGCCTTTTTGCGCACGGCCGGACAAGAGGGAAGGGATTTTTTTCTTAATTCTTGCTCGATTTGATTGATACATCTCCTCTCTTTATATAGAAAGGCTTACTTGACTCCCAAGCAAGGCTTACTTGACCCCTAAGCAAGCGACCCTTATCTATAATTAACCCTAAGACTAACGGGCTCTACCGTCAGCCCAGGCCATTAGGCCCATTACGTACTCTAACACTACACCCCGCCGGGACATGCAGCTTGTCCTCGAGCTGCAGCCTAACCAACTTATGACCATGACTCGACGCAACACAAACCTAACACCTAAAAACAATCCTTTTACATCTCGGCTTGTTTTATTACTCTCAACCTAAAATGGACTGGGATGGTTTATTTTGGACCCCTTAACAAAAAGTGGACACCATCCGTATGTCGGACGTGCACATGTACAGCCACCTGGATCCCATGGACACCATCTGGACAAAAGGAGTGCATGTGTACGGCCACCTGGAAGTGGTCACAAGAGCGACCAACAGAGGCGCCCTCTCGGCGGCCGGCGGAATGCAGTGGTGCTACGCGGTGCGCTCCTGTCGGTGACACCCTGCCTTCTCCCCGCCGGACGGCTGTTGGTCTGCACCGCACAGAGACGAGTGGAGGGCTTGCGATGGAGAATGACGAGGAGGGATGCCCCCCCAACCACCGATGTCGCGGACTTTGAGGTCGCTGCCCGCGGGGAAAATACCATGCCCAAGATTCCAGATGCAGCGGACGAGAGCGAGGTCCTTTGCGTAGCGAAGCGCAGCTGGGAGGAGTTGCAGCTACAGACCACGCATCTCCCGCACACGCCGACGCGCTAGGAGCCGCGCGCAGCAGCCTGTAGCCTCACCGCCGCCGACACACGGTGGGTAGTGATCCAAGCCGGAAGCGGTGACGGCGACGGCGGGAACTTGATCTGCTGCATGGGGACTCCCTAGGGAAGCGGTGATGGCGACGGCGGGAACGTGATCTTGTGGGTTGGGACTCCAGCTGGCGCGGTCAATGCGGGGTCGGAGCTGCCGGCGGTGGCTGCTACAGCGGAGCGCCGGGCACGTCAGAGTCCGCCAGGAGCGGCAGCTGCCACTGCAGGCAGGGCAGGGCGATGGTGGCGGTGGATGGCAGCTGCAGCGGACCGGCAAGCGCAGCGGGGACACCCTGGGGCAGTGGCTTCTGCGGCGGAGCGCCGGTGCAGCGGAGCACCAGCGCGGCGGAGGCCGCCAGGAGCAGCGGCTGCCACAGCCAGGGCGGGGCGGAGGCCGCCTGGTGCGGTAGCCACGGCAGCGCAGGGGTGGCGATGGGCGCGAGGGGCGCCGCGAGGGTCGGCGATGGCCACTGCGGGGTGGCAGCAGGCGGCGGCTGCAGCTGCAGCTGGGGCTGTAGCGGCCCCGCGAGCGCCGCGAAAGCCATCGCGGGTGGCCGGTACCATGGCAGGGCCGGTGGTGGCGGCCGGCGGCGAGGGTGGTAGCGGCCCGTAGGGACTGGCTAAGTACAGCCGGATCCCCTGGACCGCTGTGACCGGGTCGTTGAGGACGCCGGTGACCTGCTCCGGGGTGAAGACGGTGGCAGGGGGCACGGTGGAGGGAGGCATCTGGCCGGTTGAGGTGCCGGCGGTGGAGTCCAGCGTCGTGGAGGTGATGGGCAGCGGCACGGTGGTGGATGTCGGCAGCGGGTGGGAGGGGGTTGGCGGCGGTGAAGACATGATCGAACCGAAGCTAGCTGATACCAAACTGTTATGGCGCTGCTAGAAGGAGGGCACGAGAGGGCCAGCCGGGGGCCTTTTTCCCACGGCCGGGCAAGAGGGAAGGGATTTCCTTCTTAATTCTTGCTTGATTCGATTGATACATCTCCTCTCTTTATATAGAGAGGCTTACTTGACTCCCAAGCAAGGCTTACTTGACTCCTAAGCAAGCGACCCTTATCTCTAATTAACCCTAAGACTAAAGGGCTATACCACCACCCCAGGCCATTAAGCCCATTACGTACTCTAATAGTTCTAGATGCTTAATTAACTTGCTATTTCTATTGTTTGACCATGTGTTGATGTTTTTACAGACCTTGCCTTTAGCTTTGTGGAATATTTAGGTCGCAGCGATAGGGTTGAGTATTGCCAAGTGCGGCCAACGACCTTGATGCGGATGGCAGCGACTGAACGGGTGGACATGGTCGACATATAGGGGAATCCACATTTCTCTTTGCTTCCATGTCCAAAGGAGAAAATTGCTGAACATTGTGGCATCCCAAGATTTCCTCCCCACGTATGCAGGTGTGTGTGGCATATGTTTGCATAAATGCCCGAATTGGAAAGACTTCTTTCTATGTGCATCTTCTTTTGTTTGATCTGTGTGATCTCTTGTCTTCTTTTACCTTGCTTCAACTTAATGTCCTGAACATGCTCATAGTCTTTCAAAAAAAAACTGGCTGTAGTAACATCTATTTACATAGAAACCAGATCACTTGTAAGTCCTAATAGTAACATTGATCACTATTTTAAAGGCTAGCAATGGATTCAACATAAACTTTCAACTTGAGAATCTTTCCTGACCTATATATGATAAGGAGGTACTCCCTCCATAAAGAAATATAAGAGCATTTAGATCACTAAACTACCAGCTACATTAGTGATCTAAACGCTCTTATATTTCTTACGATGGGCGGAAGAAGAATAAGATGGCAATGAGTCCGATAAAGTTTTTGTCAAACAGTCTGATGCTTTTATTCACGTATGTGTGCTGTAAAATTTGCGGAACTAGTACAAGTTATTGCACAATCACTGTGCCAGTTTTTTATGGCTTGTTTATTTCATTCTGTTTCTGTAGTTGCTTTCCCTGGCGTCAAATCTTTTGTTGGAGAGAATGGTTCACAAAATTGTTCTTCTTGAACCGTTATGCTTGCCTATCTGTTGTGTGTGTGTGTG
>NC_041385.1:833884181-833886422 GCF_002162155.2 Triticum dicoccoides
TAATATATAGATAGATTCAAATTTAGATGGTTGTATTTGTAATAACTGGCTCGGCTTGTACCATCTTTTGGGTTGGCACAGCAAAACTCACATTATGATATGACTTGTGTTAAGTATACTAACTCCTAACCACTTCCTTTCCATCGCAGTGGATCAAGGAAGCTGAAGAGGAAGGCTAAGATGATGAAGAAGAGTAGAGTCGGAGTGGAATGCATCGTTCTGCAATTTGAGTGGTTTCCTTGTGAGTTTGCACTTTGCACCCAGGAAGATTTGGAAGCTCGAAATTTGTTTGTACAAAAACATAACTCCAGCGATTTGGGAAGGTTGATTTTTATCTTCTGGGGGGCCTCGACTAGAAGACCGATCGACGGGGCTTTTACATCTATGGGAAGACGGATCTGGTGGTTTCCTTTATATTCCGACAAGTATATGTATATCTGAGCTTGTTCCCGGATTGGGTTGCTGCTAGATCTGGATGTGATGTGATGTTGCGCCTGATGGTTATTGGTTTTTCTGGCCCTTAACTGATTTTGTATTCAAGTGCCGTCTTTGAAACGCCAAGTCCTGCTTCTCCGTGAGTGCCTGATGGGTCCTTTTAACTTGTTTTGTATTCACGTGATGTTTGCCTCTTTTGAAACACTGTAGGAGATGTGCATTTCCGCTGTAGGGGATGTGCTCTAACCAATTCCTTTCCTTTGTAGTGGCAGCTCAAGGAAGCTGAGGAGGACGAAGATGATAAGGATGACGAAGAAGAGTAGAGTCGGAGAGGAACACATCTTGCTGCAATTTGGTTGTTTCTTGGTGGGTTTGCACCCAGGAAGTTTTGGAGACTTGAAAATTTGTTTGTACAACAACATAACTCCAGCGACAGAGCTGGTGGCTTCCTTTATATTTCCACAAGTATATGTATATCTGAGCTTGTCTTTGGGTTGGATTCCTGCTGCCTGTGAATGTGATGGGTTCGTGTCTTCCTGGGTGTTCTTCTACCTCAGCTCAACATGAGGATCTTGGGCCGCGGTTGCACTGCACGAGGTGGCACCACACTAGTAGAAAGAGGGCTTTTAGTCCCGGTTCATAAGGGCCTTTAGTCCCGGTTCTGGAACCGGGACTAAAGGGAACCGGGACTAAAGGGTCATTACTAAAGCCTCCCCCTTTAGTCCCGGTTCTTACACGAACCGGGACTAAAGGCCGTCCACGTGGCCGCTGCCTGGAGGTCCACCTTTAGTCCCGGTTGGTAACACCAACCGGTACTAAAGGTATTTTTATGATTTTTTTTTGAATTTTTTTGATTTTCAAATGTCTGAATTATTTTAACCTCTCATCTCTAATCACCCCTCATCACTGCTCAATTTAACCTCTAATCCTCATCATCTAACTTCCCGGACGGTCACCCATCCTCTCACTACTCCAGCCTGAGCACGCTTAACTTTCGGGTTCTATTCTCCATCGTTTCCAAGTCTGCACTTGTTGTTTTCCTGACAATAGTAAGATTTCAATCCTATTAACTCAGGAATTTAGCTTGAGCATGAAGTCACACATTTCACTGTTTGAATTTGAAACTATTGTTCTAAAAAATAACACTAATATTTAGTAACATTAATATTTCTGGAACAATTAGTTTGACCATTGTTTGACCACAGTTTGACCATAGTTTGACCAGATTTGACCAAAATTCAAACAAACTGAAATAATTATTTAGTAACACTAATATTCTTGAATAATTATTTAGTAACACTAATACTTCTTGAATAAGTAGTTTGACCATAGTTTGACCAGATTTAACAAAAAATAAAAAAAACTGAAATTTGAGCACTTTTTTCCCTTTTTCATATTATGTATTTTGAAAAACAATTCCCGAATATTTTTTTGAAACTAGTGCCGCACCTAGCAAACGGTGCACCACTAGTAAGTTTGAATTTTTTTCATTTTTTTGCCTCCAGATCTTAAAAGGCCCGTAACTTTTTTTTCTGTTAGGTTTTTGAGGATTTTGAAAATGTTTAACGGGGTTCGTATGCAAAACTTTTTGAGTAGATGATTTTTCATATAAAAAACTTTTTAATCCGAGTTCGTATGCAAAAGTTATGCCCATTTTACTAAATTCTAGAGAGATTTTGCAAATAAAGTCGAAATTCATATTTGTAAATTTTCCCAACAACTAGACCACATATCACATGGGAAACTTATTTTCTTTTATTTTTTTGACATTTTCATCATTTTCTTTTATTTTTACTAAAACTGAAA
>NC_041385.1:833886790-833936337 GCF_002162155.2 Triticum dicoccoides
ATTTAGTACCGGTTCGTGCCATGAACCGGTACTAATGCCTCAAACCCCATTAGTACCGGTTCGTGGCTCGAACCGGGACTAAAGGTTAGACCTTTAGTCCTGGTTGGTGCCACGAACCGGTACTAATGGGCATCGCACCCTTTAGTCCTGGTTCGTGGCACCAACCGGGACTAAAATGTCCAGACGAACCGGGACAAATGGCCCACGTGGCCCGGCCGGCCCCCTGGGCTCGCGAACCGGGACTAATGCCCCCATTAGTCCCGGTTCTGGATTGAACCGGGACTAATGGGCTAACCCGTCCTGGACCAAATGCCTGTGTTGGAAAGACTTCTTCTTGTGTGCATCTTCTTTTGTTCGAAAAGGGCTAGCTGACAGTGTGGCATATGAGGTGGTATAGATGGATTAGTTAGAAATATATTAGGTACTTGAACTACTTCTCATGATCCTGATTTCGAGTGTTAGAGCCAAGATCGATGATCGTGAATCATAAGGACTGTTAGAGAAGAGAAGAAGATTCTTTGTCGTTACTGTTGTGAAAGCATGGATTGTGTTATCACCAGTTCCTTTCTCTTCTACATAAGTTCAGGAGTCATAAAGTAGGGCCTATGCAGCTGTACTGATGTTTGAACACTTTTAGGTACAAAACATGTGCTACTATTCTCACAAAGGAAATACTTACTTGATCATTACTACGTATGCCACATGACAGCAACATTTTCTACTGACGGCAAAAGAATGGTAATTTTAAACAAATGCATTCTTGTGTTTCCTACAAGAACATGCTGGCAAACCATGTACTGAATAACCTTTATCCTCATTTGCACACACTTTTCTAAGAGAAGCCTCTTCCCGCACATGGATGCTGATCATGACGAGCTACCAATCAGTATAGAAGACGGGACCACCAGTGTCATGGCCCGCTTAATCAAGGGGGCATCGACAATAGGGATACACTCACAAAGAACTGGAGCAACATGTTCCCTAAGGCAAACATGAAGAAAGGGTGTGCATATGCTCTTGCCTTCAGGTGCATGTCCAAGGGCCTCTGCGTGATTGTCTATCCAATCTAAGCAGGTCACAATAGTCCTTTGCTACGTAACTTGGTATTACTATAAGTAACTATCGAGACTTTTATATCCGACATCATTTTGGATCCTATGTAAAAAAAATTATGATAATCCTGTCCGTATGACTATCATCAATCCGTACCTATTTCCATATGTTTCCTTCCGTGTTTCTATATTTTGATGCACACTCTTTCAATATTTGGCTTGCTCTCGGCCTTTGCGCCATGGGCACAACTGGTCATCTAGTATATGTAATGATGAGCTTGCATTCAACCCGGCAGAGCACAGCCAGAAAATAGCTCAAGGGCATCTCCAAGGCAGACCAGTAAACCACACGTAACCGTCTGGACCGCCCTATCCGGACTGCGGAAGCCATCCAACGTCGACCTAGCTATGCAGGTTGGTTGTGTGCATCCTAGCTATGCAGAGACCGGGTGTGTGCTGAATGTGCTTCTATCCTCTTGATGCTCCATTTGAGCCAATAAAATCCATCCTTTGTTGTAAACAATATTTTCACATAGAGGTACTATTCTACAAGTCACCAAATATATAGAAAATACATCCATTTTTTCCTTGTTTCACTTGTATTTCCAAGTTCACTTGTATTTGTGAAGCACTCACGAAGACTTGTGACTGCCGTAATCACAAGCATAAACAGACATTGAACCACAAGACACCAAATATGTAAGTACAAATGTAGACACATAAACCCTAATTGTAGAACCGATTTCCCATCTAAAATCCTCCAAATTCAATGCCTTGGATCTGCCAGGAGACAATCTCAAGCCATCTTCATTCCTGAGAAGTCTATGTCAGGGTGTTGGGACACGAAGTTCTTGAGCATCTCCTATTTTCTATTAACCAGGCTAAACCCATTTCCGTTAAAGTATAATAGAAATATAGCCGATCCAAGAGTTCAGGAGACGGGAAAGGGAAGAAGCAGGTCCAAAGCATAATGGAAATATATATCACTAGTGAGGTTGTTACAACCATCATCCACTTTTTGCACAATTATCTTGATGATTCCACGCGAGACACGCCCTACGGCCACGCTTGCTCACCTGATCTGGAGCAACAATTTATTGCAGCTAAAACATGTAAGCATGCACACATCCATGCGAGTATCGAACAACTTCCTTCTGCGGATTGTTATGCATCAACACCAGCACACACGCAATTTCAATGTCATGTTCTTTAGCAGATTCTGATAATATCATTCAGATGATTATTTATTGGGTAGATGCACCCTATTTATTTGGAGTCTTTGAGTTCTGTGGAGCTTAGCTGTTATGTGAGGTCAAAGGGAATTAGCTCCAACGATGGATACAAAGATCATTTTGTAAGAGTTGTGTGTTTTATGTTAGTTGTTAGTGGCGATTGGTTTTAATGGCTTGGCTCTGTTGGTCATACTCTATGGCAGGAACCTTGGATTGGAGAAAGGTGCTATTTGGAGAATTTCTCGTTGTTGCCCATTGGAATTACAAACCATGCCAGTCAATTTTTACCTCCTTCACAGATTTAGTCTTTCACCACCTTGGTTCACTTTTGCCATTCAAAATTTAAGCTTCAGGGATTTATAGAGAGCAACATTCAATGGTCCATACACATGTCTGACAGATAATGGTCTATTCCAGTCCATAGCCTGGAGTTCATCTTGCATATGTAATGTGTTCTATGCAGCAATATTTGATGATATATATGATGATATGTCCAGCATCACCTAATCATTTTTGTGAACACTTGCTAGATTATGTGGTACATTAAGTTTATATAGTATATGATAACATAGTTTATTATTGCACTAGTACAACAACTACACATGAGGCATCCTCTTGTATACCTATGAGAGTGATACTGACTAATCTATTTATCTTTGCATGCAGGCTATGCACCTCAACACACATAACATCCAGCCCATGCAGCCTATCACATCATCACAATCCTCTATATCTAAACATTTGCCTCATAGTGATCTTTTCTACTCTACGGTAAAGCCACATCATCACTAATAATTATCCTATAATTTTTTATTATTATTATTTCCGGTATCACGAGTAATCACACCAGACTATTTGCTACGTCTTTCATCTACTAACTAAAAGCATCTATAGCCGGACCCCCTATTCCCTACATAAACGTCCGGGTCGCCCGACCGTCAGTATTCGAAAGTGATCCACTAGACCCCTCACTTCCTCGCTAAATGTCTGCACCGACCGATACTCCTTAAACCCAGCTCATATATGAGGGCATGTGGACACACTGGGCACCCCACTCCACTTCATAGCCAGCCCATTCGTCCCCACTTGCATCCACTCAATCCTCTCCAGTATCCCAAAAATCTATCACTGGATGGACAATGTACATGAGAGCGACCACGTCTGCCGGCCAAGGCACATGCGAAGGAGGGCGTGGGCGGAAGAGGCGACTGACACTGGGGTCATCCTACATACGGAGATTGTCAACACCGTGATTCCTCGTTGACGGATGGTGGCCGTGGATATGCTTGGCAGAGCGGTGGTTCGGCGGAGAGGCCGTTTCTGGGTCCTACGGGTGGTTTTGTTGAGGGGGCATCTAGCCCGGGCTACCTACAGCGGGGTGGTTTCCGTGGTCATCGTGGTGGTCGAGGCGGTCGAGGTGGCCGGTACCATCCACGACAGCCTCCCCCGCCTATTGTTGTAGAGCAGACGATAGTTGGCGGAGTTGCTGAGGAGCCGGTTTTGTCCGGTCATGCTATGGAGGTGGTGACGGCGCTCGCTACTGCTGAGGTTCCCGGGAACGAAACCTTGGGGTCTGTGTCTTTGGAGGCGAAAGACAGGGCTGATTCGGATAGGGCGTCCAAATGGGCGCGCAAGAAGGATAAACTGTTATGCTATCGTTGTGGAGAGAGGGGTCATTTTATTGCTGAGTGCGTGGCTGAATTATGTGATACTTGTGGCAATCCGGCACATAACTCGGGGAACTGTCCGATTTTGCGAGATCAGGCACCGTCTCTTATGATGTATGGAGTGTATTGTGCTGAACTCATGTTCTTTGAGTCTCCTAATGAGAGGGAGGCTCCTGACGAGGCACAGAGCATGACCACTGGGATTGTCAAGGTTACCATAGGAGAGGTATCTGAGTCCCAGATTGTGCAGAGGCTCAAGGAGTTAGCCACAGGGGACTTCTAGTGGGAGCTCGTTAGCCTCGAGGCAAAGTTGTTTAGGGTTGAGTTTCCTTCGGAGGAGGATTTGCAGAGGCTTCTGAGCTTTGGGATGTGCAAGGTGCCGGGTACAGAGTGTATCCTCGAGTTCCATGAGTGGAAGAAGGTTGAGCCTCAGGGTAAGCCTCTTACTCAGGTTTGGCTGCGTTTTTCCGGGGCTCCCTCGAAGCCGATGCAGGATGCTAGGGTCGTGGCTAGCTTGGGTATTATGGTGGGGAAAACTGAGCGAGTGGATATGGCCTTTACCAGAGCCCACGGGGTAGCCCGACTGCTGGTTAGTGTGCTGGATATTGAGTTCATGCCTGATGTGGTCAAGTGGACATATCGAGGCCAGATTTATAACCTCGTGATTGAGTTTGATGATGAGAGTCTGTTCGCCGAGGCAGCTAACGAGACGGATGTTGATATGCATGAGGGAGATGACAGCTCGGGCGCGAAGGAGACACCCACTATAAGAAATATGTCAACTAGTGACCTTTTGTCAGTGACCCTGGAAGAATTGGTCATAAATTTATGACCATTTTAGACCAATAGGTCAAAAGCTGTTGGGGGGGCTCCAAACCCTAACCTATAACGACCATTCTGGTCAGAAAGGTCATAATGTCATTACAGGAAATGGTCATAAAGTGGGAAGCACTGTCCACTGCCTCACGCCTAGGTGATAACGACCAATATAGCATGGTCACTAGGGATGGCACCCGCCGGGTTTGGGTACGGGTGGAGCCACCCCATACCCTTACCCGTCGCCCAAAACCTTACCCATCACCCGTACCGATACCTGTCGATGGGTACAATTTTTTCCCATACCCGTCACCCATCAGGGGAAATGGGTACCCGCGGGTAAAATTACCCAGATTTGCAACACATCAGTTTAAGCCTTGCATAGTCATAAACAACAACTAATAATGATTTATAAAAAACAACACATCATGACAACAACGCATACTCATAACAACAACACATTCTCACGAACACACTTATTTGTAAACATATTTTTGCAAAAATACTCAATACTCACACACAAAAATTAATATTTATCATGTCATATACACACATCTTGCATCTCTATGCAGAAATCAAGGGTAATGTGTACTAACTTACATGAATACATCACAAAACGTACATACAAATATAAATTGTCATTGAAATAAAATATGTCATACTTAATTATCATTACGTACACACACAAAATTGTAATCCCACATCATCTATATACATCATGTCTACGAAAAATCAATGCTCATATACATGAATACATCACATCATCTATGTACAAAAAATGTATTCATAGTGTAAGAGCAGTGCTCATAATCATAAAAATAGTCGGAACTCACATAGCCTTGCTCTTCTTGTACTTGATGGCGGCGGCAGATCGACCATTGATAAGCAGGCTAGGAAGTCGCTTCATGGATGTCTCGGACATAGCGCTGTGACGGTGCTGCGCCTGCGACAGTGCTGGGCTTGGGCTCGGGGTAGGCGTGCCGTGCTCCTGGTCATGGAGGTCGCTGAGCTGCATCTCCAATCCATGGTCCCATCGACGCGCGAGCTATGGTGATTGCCCCTGCGTCCATGGCGTTGGCGTCCACCTCAGGAGGGCAGGAAAGGGGTGATGGCGCGAGGTGGCAAGTAGCTGGAATGGAGTCCGGAGGCGCTGGCAGTGGCAGGCGGCGGCGAGAAGATGAGATCGATCGGCTGGCTGCTATGACTACGAGCCTGCCACCAGCGACGCACGCCAATCAAACAGATATAGCCATATAAAGATACGTATCACGTATCAGATTCTGGACAAATGGTTATTACGCTTGTTGAGACAACGGTGATTACGTGAATGAGTTTGGCTCTTTCCGGTCCTAGGCTCATATGGCTTTGTGGGACAACTAGTGTGGTTCGGCGGACTAGCATGATTAGGTCTTTTTAGGGCTGCGATTTTTTAAGTAATGCATAAAGCCTCCTCAAAAAAAATATATAAAGCCTATTTGCAGATTATATGCGGGTACATGGGTACACGGGTATGGGTTATACTAAACCATACCCGTACCCACTATACCCAATTGGTTTAAATTTTTCCTATGTACCCATGGGTATTTTTTTAACCCATACCCTTGCCCTAATAGGGTTTTTACCCGCCGGGTACGTGGGTAATGGGTACCCATTGCCATCCCTAATGGTCACTACACTTGATTTTGAATGAATTAGGATGATTAGGCAGCCACCTCAGCAACCTCGCTTATGTGTCACTGTCTTGGTGTCATTTTTGGTTAAATATTAATATTCAACAACAGACGGGGCACACACTGACATGCAGGACCCATTTGACAGGAGGGGCCGAGTGCTTAATTCGCCCAAAAAATGTGCGCTAGCGGGGACTCGAACCCACGACCTCGCGCTTGCTTCGCTCGCTTGCTACCGCTGGGCTAGAGAGGGACAGTTTCTCAGGTATGGGAACTTATCTATACATTATATAAAACTACGGCTCTCTCGTATCATTGACAAGTGGGACCTTCCGACCAGGTGGCATCGAACAGAGCCACAATTAGCAACACTGATAGGTGGGACCCATTTGACAGGTGGGTGGGCCACTGACAGGTGGGTGAGCAAGCGTTTAATTCCCTAAATAATGTGCACTAGCGGGGACTCGAACACACGACCTGGCGCTCGTTCACTCGTTCGGTACCACTGGGCTAGAGAGGGATTGTTGCTAATGTGTGGGTAGTTTTCTATATACTATACAAAACCACGACTCTCTCGTATCAGTGACAAGTGAGGCCTTCCGACCAGGTGGAGGCGGGTGGCATCGAACAGAGTAACACTTAGCGTTTTTCTAGGTCTTCCAACCAGGTGGCGGCGAGCGGCGGCGGAAGCAAGCAGCGGACGAGGGCGGGGCCGGTGGGCGGCGGGCGGGGCTGGCGGCCGAAGCAACCAGTAGGGGCCGCTCGCCTTGCCCACGACCTCGCTGCAAGTGACCTCGCCCACGGCCTCGCGGCGGAAGCAACCAGCAGGCGCGGAGGCGGGGGCGAGGCTGGCAGTGGAGGTAACCAGCAGGGGGCGGAGGCGAGGCAGGGGCGTGTAGGCGAAGCAGGGGCGTGGGCGACCGACGGTGGTGGGGGCGGGGGGGGGGGGCAGGAACGGCGGCCGAAGCGACCAGCAGGGGCCGCTCGCCTTGCCCACGACAAGAACGGCGACCTCGCCGCCGGTGACCTCGCCCACGGCCTCGCCGCTCGCCTTGTCCACAACAGGAGCAGCTCGCCAAGCATGGGGGACTCCTCTCCCCCTCTTCGCCGCAAGCACACCTCCCGGTATGCACCCCTCTCCCCCCTATCCTCTCCTTGCCTCTGATTTGCCTCAGATTTGCCTATGTTGCGCCTGCTGATGAACACTAGCTAGAGTGTCAACACTAGCTGAGGGGCATGGGAGAAAGAGAGAGAAAATTTGAGTTTTTCATCTTACTAGATGAGGGACAGGGGATGAACACTAGCTAGTTATATCATTTTGAAATGGAAAGGAAAGGGGAAGGTGGAGATTCAATATGTTGAGGAGCTTAATTTGAAATGCAGTTTGATGAATCCATCAGCTGCAGCTGGAGCTTGCTTCATAAATGTTAGGTTTTATAGTGCAATCTGATGGATGGATGCTACAGCTCTGCCCGATCTCTTTTGTCAGGACCCCGACTCAATGTCACATCGATCTAGCCTGTAACACCTCATATCACTTTGCGGCCTCACGCACGGTATCCCCACGGGTGTCGCCTTACCTTTACCCGGGACCGTTTGCGCCTTTTGGCACACGTATATGATAGTGTCGCTAGCATCCATATGAAAAGGAGCCCGGGCTGACATGGCTAGTTGTAAACCCAAAGTGGCACAGACTTACAGGGACAGGCATCCGTGACCCAGCATCGAACGTGTCGGTCATCAGCAAGTAAGTTCCGGGCTGTAGCACTGGGCTAGCAGGACTCCGGTAAACCGGGCTGTAGCGGGCTAACAGGACTCCGGTACTCAATGCGTGACATTTCCCCGAAGGGACAGACACAGGAACGAAGAAGGACACATGCCGGCCAGCCAAGTGTTCCGGAGCAGTAGCAAGCTACCATGGCTCCGTGGAATCACTAGGAGACATTTCCCGGTAAGAGAGGCTACTAAAGATAAACAACTAGATAGTCAGATCCCACACATACCAAGCATTTCAACCATACACACAATATGCTCGATATGTGCAAATACAACAAGGCATCACAACATGACTCTATGACACAAGTACTTTATTTAAAGGCTCAGAGAGCCATACATAGCATACACACAAGTACGGGTCACACGACCCAGCATTCAAGTCATACAGTCATACAAACCACCAGCGGAAGTAACATGTCTGAGTACAGACAACTAGTAAAATAAAAGAGGCTTGGAAGCCTAGCTATACTACGTGGTCCTTCACAAGCTCAGGATCACCACCTGGGCCTCAGCCTACTCATTGATGTCAACGTCTAAGAAGAACCCATCAGAAGGGGTTGTAGCGTCTTTTGTAACAATGTAAATTATAGCAACATGAGTATGAAGGTACTCAGCAAGACTTACATCAGATCCTACATACATGCACATTATCAAGAAGGGTTGGTGGAGTTATTGCAGCAAGCCAGCTTTGACTCTTGGCTAAGCTATCCTACGAGACTCCAACTTTAAATGGTTTTGCGCACACGAGTCCACTACTCACCACTTCAATACACTACCGAGGATCCACCTCCATCTTCCTACGGAAGAGCCATCCTCGGCACTCACGCTTATCTTGAGGCTTTTAGTAGTTTCCATTTACTTGTCTATGAACTGTATAGGCAACCAAGTAGTCCTTCACCGCGGACGCGGCTATTCGAATAGATTAGGTTAACCCTGCAGGGGTGTACTTCTTCATACATGTTTCCACCACTTAGCGTCTGCACACGACATGTGCTCGGCAGACTTCAAGCGAAAGCCGACGTGGGTGTAGACCACGACCTACCTAGACACTCAAGTCTCTAGTCCAGGTTTATCGCCTATTTGGGTTCCATCCATGAGGAGATCCGGTCGAAGTATCGCTCACGGCCCCAAACGATGTGAACAGGGTTCCCGAGATACCAAACGGGCATCCGGTACACCCGGCCACGTACCTACCGCATCACAGCCCACCCCTACGGTCAGCGCTGTCCACGGCCTCCAGTAAGCTACAAACACCAGAAACTACTTGCAACTCCTGGACAGAGGACTAGGGTGAATAAGAAGTCGAGCGGGGTCATATTTCAGGGCCCAATGTATGGTAGTAGCTGATTCTTAAATCACACATACAGATCTCAGTGCTTAAGGACGGCCTCAATGAAACAACCCACCATGTACTCCTACATGGCCTCTCATCGATACCTTTACCAAATTGTGTTCAACACCTTACTCTCATACTGACACGATCATTTCACTCTAGCCATCACCCAGATGAACCAGACCTGACATGACTCTAAGCATAGCAGGCATAGCAAGGTAGGAACAACACACACACATGGCTCAATCAACTCCTACACATGCTAGTGGGTTTCATCTAGTTACTGTGGCAATGACAGGTCATGCAGAGGAAATGGGTTCAACTACCGCAGCACACAGCAGTTTGAATCACGTTGTCTTAATGCAGTATAAAAGAGCAGGAGCGAGAACATAGGATTGTATCGATATGATCAAATAGTTGGTTGCTTGCCTGATGGGTCGATGCACTGATACGGTTCTTCGCTAGGGTAATCACGGTACTCCTCAGAGGCAGAACCTGCCGTAAGAACACCGATACACAGCCATCACCAAACAATGTGCGACAATATGATGCATGCATGAAACATGGCAATATGAGTGTGTTGGGCTAATGCAACTAAGACCAGAAGGGTTTGAACCAATTTGAACCAAAGATTCAAATTTCAAACTCATACATGGCCCTTTAAAGTGTTTTATTTTGTTCTGCATCAAACATCAAGTTAACTTATTTAATCATGCATGGAAACAGTACAGATGGATAGATTGGATTTTTCTGATCATTTTTCATATATAACTTGTTTGATTTGGAGTTACAGATTAAAAGTTATGAATTTTTGAAGTTAAACTATATTCTGGAATTTCCTATATTAGAATAAATCCAGAAATTAATTTATTGCGTCAGCCATGCGTCAGAATGACGTCAGGGTCAACGGAGACGTCCAGGTCAAACCTGACTGTGGGTCCAGGGTGTCAGGGTTATTAGTTTAGTTCAAGTTTAATTAAAACTAAACCTATTTAGTTAACAGGGCTGGGCCCCACTTGTCATTGACTCATCGGAGTCAACCAGGGCCCACCCGTGGTCAGAGGCAGGTCGGCCGCACCGGCGTTTAGCCGCCGGCGAGCCCGACGCGGCGGCGGAAGTGGTTTTGGCCGTTCCGGCCACCAAAAGGGGCGCGGAGGGCATCGGGGTGGAGCTGAGGACGAGCCGCGGCTCTTGGCGGAGCCCGTTGGGGTCGGGGTGGCCGGAGTTGGCGTCGGCGGCGACTTTGGCGGCCACCGGAGTTCGGGTGAAAGCGAACTCGGGCTAGGGTGTGCGGTGAGGTGCGGGGAGTAGTTGGTTAGGTGCTACGTGACGTGGTGAGCACGATGGACACTAAGTGGTGGCCGGAGGGTGACCGGGAGCACGTCGGCGATGAGCTCCGCGTAGGTGGGTGCGGTTGAGCTCCGGGAGGTCACTACAAGGCTCGGGGGCAAGAAAAGAAGGGAGGGGAAGATGGCTAAGCTCACAGGGAGTACGACGGAGCACTTGGTGCGGCTGGGGACGGGCCGGAGCGACGATGGCGTTGAAGGGGATCTCCGGCGACGGCGGTTCGGTCGAGGTCGATGCGGTGGACTCGGGCCTTGCGAGGGCTCGGGGCTCGGCTTGCTCGAAGGAGAAGAGGGTGGCGGAGCTCCTGGACACGGCGGCACGACGTGGGGTTGACGGAGAGCGTGGCTACGGCGAGGGGGTGGCGGCGATGGTTTCGGCCATGGCGTGGGAGAGCGAGGGAGAGGAGTTGGGGAAGAAAGGAGGTGTCCTGGGGGTTCACGGCTCGACGTGGAGTTCATCCATCCAGCAACGAGGCAAGGAGGTGAAGCAAGGCGACGGCCAGCTGCGTGGCGCACGCTACGGCCGCCGTCGGGCACCTGCCTGCCTGCCTGGCCGGCAAGCAGCTCGCTGGCGCGGCGCTGGGCTGGGCCGGTAGGTGGGCCGGGTGCTGGGCGCCAGGTAAGTTTTCCTCTCCTGTTATTTCCTTTTTTTATTTTTCTGCAACTTTGTTGAATTATTTAAAATACTTAGGTAACTCCTAAAATCACCAAACTGCTCCTGGTCCATAGTTGGATTATTTCCAACATGAAACATTTTAGTTTGGAAATATTTGAGCATTTGAAATATTTTATATAATTTTAAATGCCCAAATTCAAATATTTATGATTTAATTCAAAGACCCTAAGATGACCTAGGAAATTGAGCATCACTTTTGGCAGAGGTTCTGAACCAAGACAAAAATGATGGACATTTTAGAAGGGCATTTCAGGTTCATTGAAAAAGTTTTTAGTAAACCCTAGTTGGTTTCAGAGGGGGCTGGGGGTTCTGTCATCCCCATTTCAAGTTTCTGATGAAAAAAATAGACATGATGCAACACTCTAATGCATAACTAGCTAGGGTGTGACAACTCACCCCCACTCAAAAGAATCTCGTCCCGAGATTTGGGTTCTCCCGGGAAGAAGGCGGGATACTCAAGTCGAAGACGATCCTCCCTTTCCCAGGTTGCTTCCTTCTCAGAATGGTGTGACCATTGAACTTTGAGAAACTTGATATTATGACGTCGAGTGGTACGCTTGGCCTGATCGAGGATACGAATGGGGTACTCTCGATATGTGAGATTATCTTGGAGATCAAGCGTTTCGTGGTCCACTCCACGGATAGGATCCGAGAAGCAACACCTGAGTTGAGAAACGTGGAAGACATCGTGGACTCTGGAGAGATGCGGAGGTAGTTCCAATTGGTAGGCAACTCCTCCTCGTTTAGCGAGAATGCAAAAAGGTCCAATGTAACGAGGAGCCAATTTGAGTTTGATACCGAAACGATGGGTTCCCTTCAGAGGAGTAACCCGAAGGTAAGCCTTCTCGTCAACCTCAAACGTCATAGCCCTATGTTTTCGGTCATATTGACTCTTTTGACGAGATTGGGCTGTTTTCAACTTTTCACGAACGATGCGAACTTGCTCTTCTGCTTCCTGGATCATATCCGGGCCAAAGAATTGTCTTTCCCCGGTTTCTGACCAATTAAGGGGTGTTCGACACCGTCGTCCATAGAGAACTTCAAAAGGGGCTTTACCCAAGCTAGACTGATAGCTGTTGTTATAAGCGAATTCGGCAAATGGAAGGCATTTCTCTCAATCCATTCCGAATGAGATAACAGAAGCTCGAAGCATGTCTTCTAGAATCTGGTTGACGCGTTCTACTTGACCACTTGATTGAGGGTGAAAAGCGGTGCTAAAGGAAAGGCGGGTTCCCATAGCATTTTGGAAACTTTCCCAAAATCGAGAGGTGAAAAGACTTCCTCGATCCGAGTTAATTTCCAATGGAACACCATGAAGAGACACTATTCGGGAGATGTACAAGTCTGCTAGCTGACTAGCGGTTATACTCTCGCGAACAGGTAAGAAATGGGCTACTTTGGAAAGGCGGTCGATAACGACGAAGATAGCATTATTCCCTCTCCTGGTCCGGGGAAAACCGGTGATGAAGTCCATACCAATTTTATCCCATTTCTATTCAGGAATAGCTAAGGGTTGAAGGGTGCCAGCAGGCCGTTGATGCTCTGCTTTTACACGACGACAGATGTCGCAGTTAGCAACAAATTGAGCAATGTTTCTATTCATCCTAGTCCACCAGAACCTCTGGCGTAGGTCCTGATACATCTTAGTGCTACCGGGATGAATGTTGAGAGGAGATTCATGAGCCTCCTTAAGGATCAACTGCCGTAAATGTCGGTTCTTTGGAACCACTAGGCGGTTCTCAAAATATACAACACCACGATCATTTGTAGAGAAACATTTAGCATCTCCGCTAGCAATGTTCTCCTTAATTCGGGATATTCCTTTATCTCGTTTTTGGGCAGCGATGATTTGATCCGTAAGAGTAGGTTTCGCCACCAAGGTGGAAAGATATCCTTGAGGAACAATATGAAGGTTAAGCTTCCGAAATTCCTCATGGAGAAGTGGTTGACTTTGTTGCAACATCAGGTTATTGCAATAAGATTTACGACTTAGCGCATCAGCCATGACATTGGCTTTTCCTGGGGTGTAAGTTATTCCTAAGTCGAAATCTGTGATCAACTCGACCCAACGTCTTTGCCTGAGATTCAAATCCGGTTGGGTGAAGATGTACTTCAGACTTTGGTGATCAGTGAATATCTCGCAACGATTACCGAGGAGGTAATGTCGCCAGGTTTTAAGTGCATGGACTACAGCTGCAAGCTCTAGATCATGAGTAGGATAATTCTCCTCATGTGGGTGTAGTTGCCGTGAAGCGTAAGCAATTACGTGTCGATCTTGCATGAGAATACAGCCTAGTCCTTGTCACGAGTCGTCGCAATAGATAACAAAGTCCTTAGAGAAATCTGGCGATACCAGTACGGGAGCAGATGTCAGGCGTCTTTTCAGTTCCTGAAAGCTGTGCTCACATTGTGGAGTCCATTCGAACTTTTTATATTTCTTGAGGAGTTCGGTTAGAGGTTTAGCAACTTTGGAGAAGTTCTCGACAAAGCGACGGCAATAGCTCGCCAAGCCCAGAAAACTCCGAACTTGCTTGACCGATTCAGGTGGAGTCCAATTAAGGATGGCTTGAACTCGCTCAGGATTAACAGCAATACCTTTACCAGAAATTACATGTCCTAGATAGGTCACTTCTGGCAACCAAAATTCGCATTTAGAAAACTTGGCATAAAGGCGATGCTCTCGAAGTTTCATCAACACTAGCCTTAGATGTTCGGCATGTTCTTCCTCGTTCTTGGAGTAGATGAGTATATCATCGAGGTAAACCACGACAAACTTATCCAAATACTCCATGAAGATTGAGTTCATCAACCGAGAGACGGTGTACTCGTATTGGCCATAACGAGTAGCAAAGGCCGTTTTCGGAATGTCCCCGTTCCTGATTTTGATTTGATGGTATCCCAACCTCAAATCCATTTTAGAGAAGACTGAGGATCCAGCGAGCTGATCATACAGGTCGTTGATCCTGGGGAGCGGATACTTGTTCTTAATTGTGACCAAGTTAACCGGTCGATAATCTACAACCATCCGGTCCGTACCATCCTTCTTCTTGACGAAGAGGACGGGGCAAGCCCAAGGAGATGAACTAGGTTGGATGAAACCCTTTTTCAAGGACTCATCGAGTTGTTTCTTAAGTTCGGCTAGTTCAAAAGGTGCCATCTTATAGGGTCTTCTGGAAATTGGGACAGTTCCTGGTATGAGATCTATCACAAATTCGACATCTCTGTCAGGTGGAATACCTGGCAGTTCTTCTGGAAAAACATCTGGGAAATCATGGACTACCGGAACATCTTCGAGGTCTGGCAAGGGGCTGGCGTTAAGAGAAAATAATCGTCGTTTAGCTACTCGGGTCAAGACATTGACTATCTTTCCCGAAGGGTGTGTGAGTTGAACAGTCCTAGAGAAATAATCGATCTTGGCATGATGGGCTGACAGCCAATCCATACCCAAGATGATGTTAATATCTGAAGATTTGAGAGCTATCAAAGATGCAAGAAAAACAAGTCTGTCGACTTGAATTTCATTTCCATGGTTTACACTAGAGGTTTGCCATCTAGAACCCGGAGTGGAAATTTCCATGGTGGAAGGCATGTCACAGAATGCGGTGTTATGCAAGCGAGCATAGTTTTCGGATATGAATGAATGAGATGTTCCAGTATCAAAAAGAACGGATGCCGGGTGGCAATTTACAAGAAGTGTACCGAGAACGACGTTGGGATCTTCTTGAGCCTCTTCCGCAGAGACACAATTAACATGGCCACATGCAGTGGTGGCCGGCTTGGCGTAGAACACTTTCCCTGTCGGCTTGCCACAGCCAACAGTTTTTGCTGTCTGGTTGGGGTTTGTTTGGGGACAATCGCGCATGTAGTGGCCTGATTCCCCACACTTGAAACAAGTCACGGAACTGGTGCGTGGAGGAGCATTGTTGGTTGGACCACCATAGGGCTTGGCTGGTGCATATTGCTGAGCTGGGCGAGGAGCCTGGAAGGATGGCCTCGGTGTGAACCTGGGTGGCAGGGCAATGTTAGGCACCCACACGCGGCGCTTCTGAGGACCAGCACCGGATGAAGAACCCAAATCACGGCCATGCTTGCGTGATGCATCGAAATCAGTCTGTCCCGTCTCAGCACTGATGGCTTTAGTCACAAGCTTCTGAAAAGAGGTGCACTCATGCAGACGGAGGTCACGACGGAGCTCAGGACTAAGTCCCTTACGGAACCTTGCCTGCTTCTTGGCATCGGTAGAAACTTCCTCAGTTGCATAACGTGCTAGGTTACCGAACTCCCTGCTATAAGCGTCAACAGAGAGTCGACCTTGAGTGAAGCTACAGAACTCCTCGCGTTTACGATCCATGAGACCCTCCGGAATGTGATGTTCACGGAAAGCCTCGCTGAATTCAGCCCAAGTAGTGACGTGGCCCGCTGGGCGCATAGCTTCATAATTCTCCCACCAGAGACTGGCGGGGCCTTCGAGATGATATGCAGCAAAGGTGACCCTATCAGCCTCAGCTACAAGTGCAGAACGCAGTTTGTGAGTAATGCTGCGAAGCCAGTCATCGGCGTCGAGAGGCTCGACGGAGTGGTGGAAGGTAGGCGGGTGTAGCTTGATGAAATCACCGAGTGACACCAAGTTATTTCTCTGATGGTGTGCTGTGTTCTGTTCGATGCGCTCCAACAAACGGTTGGTCTCCCGCTTGTTTCTCTCGGCTTCCAGCATAACTTCGGCTAGGGAAGGAGGGTGAGGCAGATTTGCATTCCTGACTTCACTGCCTTCGGCCTGCTCTTGGGGAGCAGGGTTTTTGCGCGTGTTAACCATCCTAGGAAAAACAAGACAATGGTTAAGTCCAAAATGCTAAGATCCTGACATAGAATGTAGAATGTAATGGACAACTCAGAATGCAAGATGATCATCCGTATGACATGGTAGATACAGAAACTACTTCTTTTATTCCATCGTCATACACACCATACGAGGCTTAGTACAAGACCAACAAGTACTACTGCGGTGAGAGGAGGATTACATCTCATCGGAGGCATCCCAAGCTCCTATACATTATTTTTTCATACACCTCCGGAATGACTACACACTAAGTCATATTCCACAAGTCACGCAGGACAGCGGAAATACAACTGTTACAGTACTAGTGGAACTACTACTAACTCAGACGTCTCCGTAGTAGTACTCGTAGAAGTCACCTCCATAGCCTGGAAGCTCAACATGATCATCCGGAAACAGACGATCTCACGGAGCTTGTGGACCATAGGGGCTAGAATGAGGTCTTGGACCAACAAACGGTGGCCTGCGGGGACCACAAGGTGGGGTGATGCCTCCTACATCACGCCAACCCATCACGTCTGGCAGAGCAGATCTCGCAGGATAGAGATCGCGCATATCCGAATATCCAGCTTGCACAGCCGGTGCAAACCGAGTCAACGTGGCCCAATGGTCAGCACGGGTATTGAAAAGCCCTAGCCTCAAGGCCCGGTTTTCACGGTCCTTATCCTCGAGCAACTCAGCAGTGGTGCGAGTCCGTGAATCCTCCTGAGTGGGGTCAGCATAGATAGCCTGGAGATACCCTTGTGCTCCCGGAAGTGATGCTGGCATATACCGGAAATCAGAGTCCCGAAATAGGCCAGTCCTGACTCGCATGATGGTCATCATAGAGTAGGTGGCATCCTGCACAGCCATCTCAACAGTAACCCCGAGTCCATAAGAGCAGTGAAGGGGCTCGGTGGATCCAGGATAAGATGGAAATATCCTGACAGTGCAAAGATACTGGCTTTGATTAAAGTCTTGAAATTGCACTTCGACCGTGTACTCAGGATACCAACGGTATCCAGCCTCAGTCATTACCCTGACCAACATAGCAGTATGGCCGGGTACATCTAGGCATCGAGTCAGGCGAACCACTTGATTTTGGTCGCGAGTGGCCATCTGAAAGCACAACCATAATGCAAAGGCATTAGAATTTCTAGCAAAATTTCGACAGCATAACAGCTGTAAATGCTCAAAAGGATTTTGAGACATTTGACAAGGATTTCATACACACTCAACAACATCATATCAAAGTTCCAGGTCCATCTTAGCAACATAATGTGGTAGTAGAACTGAACTAGGCTTGTATCCATCAAACCTATAAGGTACTACTGATTAGTAACACGTGAACCTGATAGAGAGAAGAGATCCTAATTCCTTAACCCCTGGTGGAAGAATGGACTGACTCAGATCAGAATGCCATGAGGTAAAGAAGTAAAAAGAGCCTTACGTACCATCACACAATCAATTCCCTTATATATAACTAAAGCATTTCTAGACTCAACATCGACCAATTTGGCTTGGAGAACCTACAGGCAGTCCGGCTCTGATGCCAACGCTGTCAGGACCCCGACTCAATGTCACATCGATCTAGCCTGTAACACCTCATATCACTTTGCGGCCTCACGCACGGTATCCCCACGGGTGTCGCCTTACCTTTGCCCGGGACCGTTTGCGCCTTTTGGCACACGTATATGATAGTGTCGCTAGCATCCATATGAAAAGGAGCCCGGGCTGACATGGCTAGTTGTAAACCCAAAGTGGCACAGACTTACAGGGACAGGCATCCGTGACCCAGCATCGAACGTGTCGGTCATCAGCAAGTAAGTTCCGGGCTGTAGCACTGGGCTAGCAGGACTCCGGTAAACCGGGCTATAGCGGGCTAACAGGACTCCGGTACTCAATGCGTGACATTTCCCCGAAGGGACAAACACAGGAACGAAGAAGGACACATGCCGGCCAGCCAAGTGTTCCGGAGCAGTAGCAAGCTACCATGGCTCAGTGGAATCACTAGGAGACATTTCCCGGTAAGAGAGGCTACTAAAGATAAACAACTAGATAGTCAGATCCCACACATAGCAAGCATTTCAACCATACACACAATATGCTCGATATGTGCAAATACAACAAGGCATCACAACATGACTCTATGACACAAGTACTTTATTTAAAGGCTTAGAGAGCCATACATAGCATACACACAAGTACGGGTCACACGACCCAGCATTCAAGTCATACAGTCATACAAACCAGCAGCGGAAGTAACATGTCTGAGTACAGACAACTAGTAAAATAAAAGAGGCTTGGAAGCCTAGCTATACTACGTGGTCCTTCACAAGCTCAGGATCACCACCTGGGCCTCAGCCTACTCATTGATGTCAACGTCTACGAAGAACCCATCAGAAGGGGTTGTAGCGTCTTCTGTAACAATGTAAATTATAGCAACATGAGTACGAAGGTACTCAGCAAGACTTACATCAGATCCTACATACATGCACATTATGAAGAAGGGTTGGTGGAGTTATTGCAGCAAGCCAGCTTTGGCTCTTGGCTAAGCTATCCTACGAGACTCCAACTTGAAATGGTTTTGCGCACACGAGTCCACTACTCACCACTTCAATACACTACCGAGGATCCACCTCCGTCTTCCTACGGAAGAGCCATCCTCGGCACTCACGCTTATCTTGAGGCTTTTAGTAGTTTCCATTTACTTGTCTATGAACTGTATAGGCAACCAAGTAGTCCTTCACCGCGGACGCGGCTATTCGAATAGATTAGGTTAACCCTGCAGGGGTGTACTTCTTCATACATGTTTCCACCACTTAGCGTCTGCACACGACATGTGCTCGGCAGACTTCAAACGAAAGCCGACGTGGGTGTAGACCACGACCTACCTAGACACTCAAGTCTCTAGTCCAGGTTTATCTCCTATTTGGGTTCCATCCATGAGGAGATCCGGCCGAAGTATCGCTCACGGCCCCAAACGATGTGAACAGGGTTCCCGAGATACCAAACGGGCATCCGGTACACCCGGCCACGTACCTACCGCATCACAGCCCACCCCTACGGTCAGCGCTGTCCACGGCCTCCAGTAAGCTACAAACACCAGAAACTACTTGCAACTCCTGGACAGAGGACTAGGGTGAATAAGAAGTCGAGCGGGGTCATATTTCAGGGCCCAATGTATGGTAGTAGCTGATTCTTAAATCACACATACAGATCTCAGTGCTTAAGGACGGCCTCAATGAAACAACCCACCATGTACTCCTACATGGCCTCTCATCGATACCTTTACCAAATCGTGTTCAACACCTTACTCTCATACTGACACGATCATTTCACTCTAGCCATCACCCAAATGAACCAGACCTGACACGACTCTAAGCATAGCAGGCATAGCAAGGTAGGAACAACACTCACACATGGCTCAATCAACTCCTACACATGCTAGTGGGTTTCATCTAGTTACTGTGGCAATGACAGGTCATGCAGAGGAAATGGGTTCAACTACCGCAGCACACAGCAGTTTGAATCGCGTTGTCTTAATGCAGTATAAAAGAGCAGGAGCGAGAACATAGGATTGTATCGATATGATCAAATAGTTGGTTGCTTGCCTGATGGGTCGATGCACTGATACGGTTCTTCGCTAGGGTAATCACGGTACTCCTCGGAGGCAGAACTTGCCGTAAGAACACCGATACACAGCCATCACCAAACAATGTGCGACAATATGATGCATGCATGAAACATGGAAATATGAGTGTGTTGGGCTAATGCAACTAAGACCAGAAGGGTTTGAACCAATTTGAACCAAAGATTCAAATTTCAAACTCATACATGGCCCTTTAAAGTGTTTTATCTTGTTCTGCATCAAACATCAAGTTAACTTGTTTAATCATGCATGGAAACAGTACAGATGGATAGATTGGATTTTTCTGATCATTTTTCATATATAACTTGTTTGATTTGGAGTTACAGATTAAAAGTTATGAATTTTTGAAGTTTAAACTATATTCTGGAATTTCCTATATTAGAATAAATCCAGAAATTAATTTATTGCGTCAGCCATGCGTCAGAATGACGTCAGGGTCAACGGAGACGTCCAGGTCAAACCTGACTGTGGGTCCAGGGTGTCAGGGTTATTAGTTTCGTTCAAGTTTAATTAAAACTAAACCTATTTAGTTAACAGGGCTGGGCCCCACCTGTCATTGACTGATCGGAGTCAACCAGGGCCCACCCGTGGTCAGAGGCGTTCGGCCGCACCGGCGTTTAGCCGCCGGCGAGCCCGACGCGGCGGCGGAAGTGGTTTTGGCCGTTCCGGCCACCAAAAGGGGCGCGGAGGGCATCGGGGTGGAGCTGAGGACGAGTCGCGGCTCTTGGCGGAGCCCGTTGGGGTCGGGGTGGCCGGAGTTGGCGTCGGCGGCGACTTTGGCGGCCACCGGAGTTCGGGTGAAAGCGAACTCGGGCTAGGGTGTGCGGTGAGGTGCGGGGAGTAGTTGGTTAGGTGCTACGTGACGTGGTGAGCACGATGGACACCAAGTGGTGGCCGGAGGGTGACCGGGAGCACGTCGGCGATGAGCTCCGCGGAGGTGGTTGCGGTTGAGCTCCGGGAGGTCACTACAAGGCTCGGGGGCAAGAAAAGAAGGGAGGGGAAGATGGCTAAGCTCACAGGGAGTACGACGGAGCACTTGGTGCGGCTGGGGACGGGCCGGAGCGACGACGGCGTTGAAGGGGATCTCCGGCGACGGCGGTTCGGTCGAGGTCGATGCGGTGGACTCGGGCCTTGCGAGGGCTCGGGGCTCGGCTTGCTCGAAGGAGAAGAGGGTGGCGGAGCTCCTGGACACGGAGGCACGACGTGGGGTTGACGGAGAGCGTGGCTCGACGTGGAGTTCATCCATCCAGCAACGAGGCAAGGAGGTGAAGCAAGGCGACGGCCAGCTGCGTGGCACACGCTACGGCCGCCGTCGGGCACCTGCCTGCCTGCCTGGCCGGCAAGCAGCTCGCTGGCGCGGCGCTGGGCTGGGCCGGCAGGTGGGCCGGGTGCTGGGTGCCAGGTAAGTTTTCCTCTCCTGTTATTTCCTTTTTTTATTTTTCTGCAACTTTGTTGAATTATTTAAAATACTTAGGTAACTCCTAAAATCACCAAACTGCTCCTGGTCCATAGTTGGATTATTTCCAACATGAAACATTTTAGTTTGGAAATATTTGAGCATTTGAAATATTTTATATAATTTTAAATGCCCAAATTCAAATATTTATGATTTAATTCAAAGACCCTAAGATGACCTAGGAAATTGAGCATCACTTTTGGCAGAGGTTCTGAACCAAGACAAAAATGATGGACATTTTAGAAGGGCATTTCAGGTTCATTGAAAAAGTTTTTAGTAAACCCTAGTTGGTTTCAGAGGGGGCTGGGGGTTCTGTCATCCCCATTTCAAGTTTCTGATGAAAAAAATAGAAATGATGCAACACTCTAATGCATAACTAGCTAGGGTGTGACATCTTTGTGGATATCCTCTTTACAGGAACCACATATGTTTCTTAGTGCAGCTCTGCCTGATCTATGTTAGGTTTTACAAGTTTTTGCTAGCTTTTCATTTATCCCATGTGAAATCTCTATTTAATATGAACTGCTTTTTATTGCTCCCATGTGAAATCAGTAAACCATGTGAAATGGACTAAAGTTGTGAGAAATTGGAAATAGCTCAAATGTTGGGTGCATATCTTTTTCTGGCAGTTAGCATATAAAGTTAGGTAGATAGCATATAAAGTTGGGTGCATACCTTATTTTCTGGAATTTTAGCTTCCATTACTTCCATCCATTTTCATTCATTAATGTTGATGCACTTAGATTGATTTGCTAAGTTGCAACAATTTGTTGTCTTTGGCAGATGGACAAAAGCTGGATTAGAAAAGGAGTTAGAAAGTTTACGAAATAACATATGAAAGGAATTGATGATTTCATGGCATTTGTTCGGGCAAATTATGCCAACGATGCTCACATTGTTTGCCCATGGTGCGAATGCCTCAACCGTTCAAGAATGGCTGAAGGAAGAGTGGTAGATCATCTGCTTCTTAATGGGATGTCCAGCACATATGATAGATGGATATATCATGGAGAACCTTTAGACAGTCAACCTCAACATTTTGAAGCTGATACAGAGGCCCCTCATATGATGGGTGGTGGTGATGCTGGCATTGATTTCATGGAAAAGGTTTTGCGAGATAATGCTGTTTTGGAGGAAGAGGATCGGCATGAAGATGATAGGATTCCTGACCTATTGAAGGATTTGTATGATGCTGAAGATCGTGCTGATGGACAGAAGTCGTTGTTTGCTGATGTGTTAGAGGAGGCGAAGCGCGTAGCTCATGAAGAGGGTAAATTTTCAAGATTTACCTTCACCGTGAAGTTACTCGACATCAAGTCTTTCTACCGGATTAGCAATGCTGCATTCAATGCAATACTCCGTCTTTTGAGCTTGCAATTCCCTGATAGTTGTGTTCCCAGATCTTATGATGATGCATTGAGCATAATCCGCAGGCTGGGGTTAGGTTATGTGTCAATACATGTGTGCCCAAATAACTGTGTCTTGTTTCGGAAGGATTTAGCAAAGCATGACAACTGTCCAAAATGCAATGCATCTAGGTGGAAAGATGCTGATGGGAAGAAGTCAATACCGGAGAAGGTACTAAGGCACTTTCCCTTGATACCAAGGCTACAGCGGATATTCATCTCGAAGAAATCATCATGTGAGGTAAAGTGGCACAAGCTGAAGCGGCAACCTGTGGACAATGAGCTAAGCCATCCAGCAGACGGAGAGGCATGGAAAGAGTTTGACCGTATACATATAGATTTTACTGCAGATCCAAGGAACATAAAACTTGGCATTGCCACAGATGGGTTTAATCCGTTTGGGAACATGAGCACGTCTTATAGCATGTGGCCAGTTTTTGTGGGGCCGTACAACCTGCCACCATGGGCATGCATGGATCAGTCCAACTTCATGATGTCATTGCTTATCCCGGGTCCAGAGTCTCCAGGAAAGGATTTTGATGTCTTTATGGAGCCCCTCGTAGAAGAACTGCTCCAGCTCTGGACTGGTGTACCTACATACGATGCCTTGAGTCCGGAAGAAAAGTTCAATCTACGTGCTGCAATCATATGGTCCATCCATGATTTCTCGGCTCTGCACACTCTGTCTGGGAGGATCACAGCGGGTTATCAGGCTTGTGTCCATTGTGACAAAGACCCTTGCTCAAAGAGAATAAGGAGCAAGATATGCTATATTGGGCACCGCCACTTTCTTCCCCGAAACCATCGCTGGTGAAGAAGTAAAGATTTTAATGGTGAGAATGAAACCCGTGACAAGCCAGCTAAATTCACTAAAGAAGAGCTGGAGCAGCAACTTGAAAAGGTGAAAGATGTGAGACCAGGAAAGCTGGCGAAGAAAAGAAAGCGCGAGGAAGGTCAATGTTCGGACCGGAGGTCTTGTTGAAGGAAATATGCCCTAGAGGCAATAATAAAGTTATTATTTATTTCCTCATATCATGATAAATGTTTATTATTCATTCTAGAATTGTATTAACCGGAAACATAATACATGTGTGAATACATAGACAAACTTAATGTCACTAGTATGCCTCTACTCGACTAGCTCATTAATCAATGATGGTTATGTTTCCTAACCATAGACATGTGTTGTCATTTGATTAACGGGATCACATCATTAGGAGAATGATGTGATTAACTTGACCCATTCCGTTAGCCTAGCACTTGATCGTTTAGTATGTTGCTATTGCTTTCTTCATGACTTATACAAAGTTCCTACAACTATGAGATTATGTAACTCCCATTTACCGGAAGAACACTTTGTGTGCTACCACACGTCACAACGTAATTGGGTGATTATAAAGGAGCTCTACAGGTGTCTCCAAAGGTACATGTTGAGTTCGCGTATTTCGAGATTAGGATTTGTCACTCCGATTGTCGGAGAGGTATCTCTGGGCCCTCTCGGTAATGCACATCACTATAAGCCTTGCAAGAAATGTAGCTAATGAGTTAGTTACAGAATGATGCATTACGTAACGAGTAAAGAGACTTGCCGGTAATGAGATTGAACTAGGTATTGGATACCGACGATCGAATCTCGGGCAAGTAACATACCGATGACAAAGGGAACAACGTATGTTGTTATGCGGTTTGACCGATAAAGATCTTCGTAGAATATGTAGGAGCCAATATGAGCATCCAGGTTCCACTATTGGTTATTGACCGGAAACAATTCTAGCTCATGTCTACATAGTTCTCGAACCCATAGGGTTCGCACGCTTAACGTTACGATGACAGTTTTATTATGAGTTTATAAGTTTTGATGTACCGAAGGTTGTTCGGAGTCCCGGATGTGATCACGGACATGACGAGGAGTCTCGAAATGGTCGAGACATAAAGATTGATATATTGGAAGCCTATATTTGGATATCGGAAACGTTCCGGGTGAAATCGGGGGTTTACCGGAACCCCCGGGGGTTAATGGGCCTACATGGGCCATGAGGGAAGAATAGGAGGGCCGGCCAGGGCAGGCCGGGCGCCCCCTCCCCCCCTAGTCCGAATAGGACAAGGAAGGGTGGGCGGAGCCCCCCTTTCCTCTTTCCCCTCCCCCTTTCCTTCTCCACCAAGGCAAGAGGGGGGAGTCCTACTCCCGGTGGGAGTAGGACTCCTCCAGGTGCACCCCTAGGGGGCCGGCTGCACCTCCCCCTTTCCTCCTTTATATACGGGGGCAGGGAGCACCTCTAGACACAACTTGATCATCGTCGTCGTTCCTTAGCCATGTGCGGTGCCCCCCTCCACCATATTCCACCTCGGTCATATCGTTGCGGTGCTTAGGCGAAGCCCTGCGTCGGTAGAACATCATCATCGTCACCACGCCGTCGTGCTGACGGAACTCATCCTTGACACCCTGCTGGATCGGAGTTCGGGGATCGTCATCGAGCTGAACGTGTGCTGAAATCGGAGGTGCCGTACGTTTGGTGCTTGGATCGGTCGGATCATGAAGACGTACGACTACATAAACCGCGTTGTCATAATGCTTCCGCTTACGGTCTACGAGGGTACGTGGACAACACTCTCCCCTCTCGTTGCTATGCATCACCATGATCTTGCGTGTGAGGAGGAATTTTTTTGAAATTACTACGTTCCCCAACAGTGGCATCGGAGCCTGGTTTTATGCATAGATGTTATATGCACGAGTAGAACACAAGTGAGTTGTGGGCAATATAAGTCATACTGCTTACCGGCATGTCATACTTTGGTTCAGCGACATTGTGGATGAAGCAGCTCGGACCGACATTACGCGAACGCTTATGCGAGACTGGTTTCACCGCTACGAGCACTCGTTGCTTAAAGGTGACCGGCGGGTGTCTGTCTCTCTCACTTTAGTTGAACCGAGTGTGGCTACGCCCGGTCCTTGCGAAGGTTAAAACAACACCAACTTGACAAACTATCGTTTTGGTTTTGATGCGTATGTAAGAACAGTTCTTGCTCAGCCCGTAGCAGCCTCGTAAAATTTGCAACAACAAAGTAGAGGACGTCTAACTTGTATTTGCAGGGCATGTTGTGATGTGATATGGTCAAGACGTGGTGCTATATTTTATTGTATGAGATGATCATGTTTTGTAACCGAAGTTATCGGCAACTGGCAGGAGCCATATGGTTGTCGCTTTATTGTATGAAATGCGAACGCCCTGTAATTGCTTTACTTTATCAGTAAGCGGTAGCGATAGTCGTACACTACTAGGGAAAAGCCTATATGCAGAATCTTATCAGCAGCGCGCTCCAAAATAACTCGCTGCTGCTAACTAGCAGTAGCGCGGAACACTGAAACTCACTGCTGAGACAAATATAGCAGTAACGCGTCCACCCAAAGACGCGCTGCTGCTATAATTCCTACGAGACCGCCGCGAGGCTAGTTATAGCAGCAACGCGTTAAAATGACGCGCGCTACTGCTACGTAGCATAGTAGCAGCGCATTTCCCCGACAAGCGCTACTGCTAAGTTTCCTACAAAAATTTAGTCCCACCTCGCTCCGTGAAGAGAGTTTCTACCACCTTAAATATGTTACTTCTCACACTTTGACAAGCACTTGATCTTCATTGAACTCTATGTGTAGAATTTGTGGCTGCAATATGAGTCTTCACCTGTTCCTAAACCAGTGAGGACTCATATTGTCAAATCAGATTGTACACAAAAAGATCGTTGATGATCAATGTGTATTTTTGCATGCTGACACATAGCAGTAGCGCTTTACTGTGAAAAGCGCTGCTGCTAGATAGCTTAGCAGTAGCGTGTTTTGCTGAAGAGCGCTACTGCTAAGCCATCCATCTCCCTGATCTCCTCCCTTCGGATCCACTCACACACAGCCACTCAAAATCTGCGCCGCGTGCCCCCGTCGCCCCTCTCCTCCGCGCGTCTGCGCCGCACGCCCCCGTCGCCCCTCCTCCGTCTGCGCCGCGCGCCGTCACCTCCTCCTCCTTGCTCGACTCGGTACCGGCCTCCTTCTCCGTCCTCCCTCTCCACTCGCCGCTGGCCGGCCCCTCCTCGCTCCGCCTTCCTCCTCCGTCCTCCCTCAACTGGCCGCGCCGGCTGGCCCCTCCTTGCTCCGCCTTCCTCCTCCATCCTACTCTCTTCTCCCTCCTCGAGTCGCCCTCCTTCTCCCTCCTGCTCATATGCAACATTTTGATTTAGTTGATATAATTTAGTTGACTTAGTAGGCTAGTTGATTTAGTTGACTTAGAACATTTTGATTTAGTTGATTTAGTAGGCTATTTAGTTGACTTAGAACATTTTGATTTAGTTGATTTAGTAGGCTAATTCATTTAGTTAATTTAGTTGACTTAGAACATTTTGATTTAGTTGATTTAGTAGGCTAGTTGATTTAGTTGCCTTAGAATATTTTGATTTAGTTGACTTAGTAGGTTAGTTGATTTAGTTGACTTAGAACATTTTGATTTAGTTGATTTAGTAGGCTAATTCATTTAGTTAATTTAGTTGACTTAGAACATTTTGATTTAGTTGATTTAGTAGGCTAGTTGATTTAGTTGCCTTAGAATATTTTGATTTAGTTGACTTAGTAGGTTAGTTGATTTAGTTGACTTAGAACATTTTGATTTAGTTGATTTAGTAGGCTAATTCATTTAGTTAATTTAGTTGACTTAGAACATTTTGATTTAGTTGATTTAGTAGGCTAGTTGATTTAGTTGCCTTAGAATATTTTGATTTAGTTGACTTAGTAGGTTAGTTGATTTAGTTGACTTAGAACATTTTGATTTAGTTGATTTAGTAGGCTAGTTGATTTAGTTGACTTAGGAACATTTTGATTTAGTTGATTTAGTAATCCTTTGCTCATATTGCTTTAGGAAGAATGGCGCCACCACCACGACCACTATGTCAACTGTGCAAGTCAAGATGCGCCAGCAGCCTTGCAACTGGCAAGCTGTTCGGCATCTACTTCCAGCCGAGTTTTCGTCATGCGGCGGTAAGAAATTAGATGAAATGTAATAACTATTTTATTTTTAGTGTTGGCATTACTGCATTGTGTCATTTTGCTTAGTTTACACAGATCGTCCCATGCAATGTGAGGTTGAAATTCGACAAGCTGACAGGAGACACTGTGATATTTGAGGCTCCTGGGGGGCCGTACACTATGGAGGTCGAGAAAGGACGCAATATGTCGCAGATTGGAGGAGATGGGTGGGCCCGTTTCGTCGCTCGCATGCATCTTACTGGTGGTGACTTGACCAGCTTCAATTTCCGAGCAGAAAGACCCAAGCTAGCTGTCATTTATCTCAACCTGGTGGAAGATGATGAAGATGACGAAGATGATGAAGATGATGAAGATAATGAGGACCCACTCGATGAAGATGATGAGGACCCACTTCATGAAGCCATCGTAGCTCAAAGAACAAGGCTGAGTGAGGAGGAGGTGTCCAACCTGTGGGACATAATTCCGCCACGTGCTGACTTTGTCGGGGTGCCATTCGTGACCCGCTTGACAAATACCATGGTTGATCGACATGATATGGTATGTTATACTTACAAATGCAAATTAATAGTGTGAATTACTTAGTGTACAGTCCAATGATATGGTATGTTGTGTGGAATCTAGTCGATGATATATATGTTTTAGTGTAGAGTTTGATCACATGCTTATTAATTGATATGTTTTTCTTATTCAGAAATTGGCAAAGAGCATATCTGTCAGTTATGGTATCGAGCCTGATGAAGAAGGCTCAGCTGGACTACGCCTTACTGCAAGGGGATCCGTCACAACCTGTACTTACCGCGTGGACACGGACGGTCGCACACATTTAAGCTCGGTTGGGTGGAAGAAATTCCTCGATGGCAAGAATCTTCGTGTTGGACAGTCCATCCTAATTACTATCAGGAACACCAACCGCCCAGGCTTGAGGATGATGATTGTCTTCGATGTCATCTAGAACTACATATGTGTGTGTGGCTATATCATCTAGAACTACATATGTGTGTGTGGCTATATCATCTAGCTAGAACTACATATGTGTGTGTGGCTATATCATCTAGAACTACATATGATGATCGTCGTCGATATCATCTAGAACTACATATGATGATGGCCGTTGATATGACCATGTACTGCTTGAGGATGCATGTTGGCTATGCATGAAATTGTTATCTTAGTACTCCCTTCGTTCCAAATTACTCGTCGTGGTTTGAACTAAAACCACAACGAGTAATTTGGAACGAAGGGAGTACTACCGTACCTAGTAATGGTTTATGAATTTGATATCTACTAGTAGTACCTAGTATCTAGTATCTGAAAATAAAACTGAAAGTGAAAGGAGAACTGAAAGGGAATGGGGCAGTGGGAAAATGATGAAAGATATAGCAGTAGCGAGGGATGAAGAAATCGCTACAGCTAGTTAATAGTAGCGCGTTCCCAAAAAGCGCTGCTGATATCGTTCAACAGTAGTAGCGTGGGTTGGGGCCGCGCTACTACTATGAGTTAGCTGTAGCGCCTTATTAGTAGCGCAGCCGCCCGCGCTGCTGCTAGCCTGAAAACCCGCGCTACTGCTAGCCTTTTCCCTAGTAGTGGTAGAAGCAATAGATGGCGTAATGACAACGATGCTATGATGGAGATCAAGGTGTCGCGCCGGTGAGTATGGTGATCACGACGGTGCTTCGAAGATGGAGATCACAAGCACAAGATGATGATGGCCATATCATATCACTTATATTGATTGCATGTGATGTTTATCCTTTATGCATCTTATCTTGCTTTGATTGACAGTACCATTTTAAGATGATCTCTCACTAAATTATCAAGAAGTGTTCTCCCTGAGTATGCACCATTGTGAAAGTTCTTCGTGCTGAGACACCACGTGATGATCGGGTGTGATAGGCTCTACGTTCAAATACAACGGGTGCAAAACAGTTGCACACGCGGAATACTCAGGTTAAACTTGACGAGCCTAGCATATACAGATATGGCATCGGAACAGGGAGACCGAAATGTCGAACGTGAATCATATAGTAGATATGATCAACATAGTGATGTTCACCATTGATAACTACTCCATCTCACGTGATGATCGGACATGGTTTAGTTGATTTGGATCACGTGATCACTTAGATAACTAGAGAGATGTCTATCTAAGTGGGAGTTCTTAAGTAATATGATTAATTGAACTTAAATTTATCATGGACTTAGTACCTGATAGTATTTTGCTTGTCTATGTTTGATGTAGATAGATGGCTCGTGCTGTTGTTCCGTTAAATTTTAATGCGTTCCTTGAGAAAGCTAAGTTGAAAGATGATGGTAGCAATTACATGGACTGGGTCCGTAACCTGAGGATTATCCTCATTGCTGCACAGAAGAATTACGTCCTGGAAGCACCGCTGGGTGCCAGGCCTGCTGCTGATGCAACTGACGACGTTAAGAACGTCTGGTAGAGCAAAGCTGATGACTACTCGATAGTTCAGTGTGCCATGCTTTACGGCTTGGAACCGGGTCTTCATCGATGTTTTGAACGTCATGGAGCATATGAGATGTTCCAGGAGTTGAAGTTAATATTTCAAGCAAATGCCCGGATTGAGAGATATGAAGTCTCCAATAAGTTCTATCGCTGTAAGATGGGGGAGAATAGTTCTGTCAGTGAACACATACTCAAAATGTCTGGGTATAATAATCACTTGATTCAACTGGGAGTTAATCTTCCTGATGATAGTGTCATTGACAAAATTCTTCAATCACTACCACCAAGCTACAAGAGCTTCGTGATGAACTATAATATGCAAGGGATGGACAAGACTATTCCCGAGCTCTTCGCAATGCTAAAGGCTGCGGATGTAGAAATCAAGAAAGAGCATCAAGTGTTGATGGTCAATAAGACCACCAGTTTCAAGAAAAAGGGCAAAGGGAAGAAGGGAAACTTCAAGAAGAACAGCAAACAAGTTGCTGCTCAAGAGAAGAAACCCAAGTCTGGACCTAAGCCTGAGACTGAGTGCTTCTACTGCAAGCAGACTAGACACTGGAAGCGGAACTGCCCCAAGTATTTGGCGGATAAGAAGGATGGCAAAGTGAAGAAAGGTATATGTGATATACATGTTATTGATGTGTACCTTACTAATGCTCGTAGTAGCACCTGGCTATTTGATACTGGTTCTGTTGCTAATATTTGCAACTCGAAACAGGGACTACGGATTAAACGAAGATTGGCTAAGGACGAGGTGACGATGCGCGTGGGAAATGGTTCCAAAGTCGATGTGATCGCAGTCGGCATGCTACCTCTACATCTACCATCGGGATTAGTTTTAGACCTAAATAATTGTTATTTGGTGCCAGTGTTGAGCATGAACATTATATCTGGATCTTGTTTGATGCGAGACGGTTAATCATTTAAATCATAGAATAATGGTTGTTCTATTTATGTGAGTAATATCTTTTTTGGTCATGCACCCCTGAAGAGTGGTCTATTTTTATTAAATCTCGATAGTAGTGATACACATATTCATAATGTTGAAACCAAAAGATGCAGAGTTGATAATGATAGTGCAACTTATTTGTGGCACTGCCGTTTAGGTCATATCGGTGTAAAGCGCATGAAGAAACTCAATGATAGTGCAACTTATTTGTGGCACTGCCGTTTAGGTCATATCGGTGTAAAGCGCATGAAGAAACTCCATACTGATGGAATTTTGCAGTCACTTGATAAAAATCACTTGGTACTTGCGAATCATACCTCATGGGCAAGATGACTAAAACACCGTTCTCCGGAACTATGGAGCGAGCAACTGATTTGTTGGAAATCATACATACTGATGTATGTGGTCCAATGAATATTGAGGCTCGCGGCGGGTATCGTTATTTTCTCACCTTCACAGATGATTTGAGCAGATTTGGGTATATCTACATGATGAAACACAAGTATGAAACATTTGAAAACTTCAAAGAATTTCAGAGTGAAGTGGAAAATCATCATAACAAGAAAATAAAATTTCTACTATCTGATCGTGGAGGAGAATATTTCAGTTACGAGTTTGGTTTACATTTGAAACAACGTGGAATAGTTTCACAACTCACGCCACCCAGAACACCACAACGAAATGGTGTGTCCGAACGTCGTAATCGTACTTTACTAGATATGGTGCGATCTATGATGTCTCTTACTGATTTACCGCTATCGTTTTGGGGTTATGCTTTATTGACGGCCGCATTCACGTTAAATAGGGCACCATCAAAATCTGTTGAGACAACACCTTATGAACTATGGTTTGGCAAGAAACCAAAGTTGTCATTTCTTAAAGTTTGGGGCTGCGATGCTTATGTGAAGAAACTTCAACCAGATAAGCTCGAACCCAAATCGGAGAAATGTGTCTTCATAGGATACCCAAAAGAGACTATTGGGTACACCTTCTATCATAGATCTGAGGGCAAGATTTTCGTTGCTAAATTCGGATCCTTTCTAGAGAAGGAGTTTCTCTCGAAAGAAGTGAGTGGGAGGAAAGTAGAACTTGATGAGGTAACTGTACCTACTCCCTTATTGGAAAGTAGTTCATCACAAGAACCGGTTCCAGTGACAACTACACCAATTAGTGAGGAAGCTACTGATATTGATCATGAATATTTAGATCAAGTTTCTACTGAACCTCGTAGGTCTACCAGAGTAAGATCCGCACCAGAGTGGTACGGTAATCCAATTCTGGAAGTTATGTTACTTGACCATGGCGAACCTACGAACTATGAGGAAGCGATGATGAGCCCAGATTCCGCAAAATGGCTTGAAGCCATGAAATCTGAGATAGAATCCATGTATGAGAACAAAGTATGGACTTTGGTTGACTTGCCTGATGATTGGCAAGCCATTGAGAATAAATGGTTCTTCAAAAAGAAGACTGACGCTGATGGTAATGTAACTATCTACAAAGCTCGACTTGTTGCAAAAGGTTTTCGACAAGTTCAAGGGGTTGACTACGATGAGACTTTCTCACCCGTAGCAATGCTTAAGTCTGTCCGAATCATGTTAGCAATTGCCGCATTTTATGATTATGAAATTTGGCAAATGGATGTCAAAACCCTATTCCTGAATGGATTTCTGGAAGAAGAGTTGTATATGATGCAACCGGAAGGTTTTGTCGATCCAAAAGGAGCTAACAAAGTGTGCAAGCTCCAGCGATCCATTTATGGACTGGTGCAAGCATCTCGGAGTTGGAATAAACGCTTTGATAGTGTGATCAAAGCATATGGTTTTATACAGACTTTTTGAGAAGCCTGCATTTACAAGAAAGTGAGTGGGAGCTCTGTAGCATTTCTGATATTATATGTAGATGACATATTATTAATTGGAAATGATATAGAATTTCTGGATAGCATAAAGGGGTACTTGAATAAAAGTTTTTCAATGAAAGACCTCGGTGAAGCTGCTTACATATTGGGAATCAAGATCTATAGAGATAGATCAAGACGCTTAATTGGACTTTCACAAAGCACATACCTTGATAAAGTTTTGAAAAAGTTCAAAATGGATCAGGCAAAGAAAGGGTTCTTGCCTATATTACAAGGTGTGAAGTTGAGTCAGACTCAATGCCCGACCACCACAGAAGATAGAGAGAAAATGAAAGATGTTCCCTATCCTTCAGCCATAGGCTCTATCATGTATGCAATGTTGTGTACCAGACCTGACGTTTTCTTAGCAATAAGCTTGGCAGGTAGGTACCAAAGTAATCCAGGAGTGGATCACTGGACAACGGTCAAGAACATCCTGAAATACCTGAAAAGGACTAAGGATATGTTTCTCGTTTATGGAGGTGACAAAGAGCTAGTCGTAAATGGTTACGTCGATGCAAGCTTTGACACTGATCCAGATGATTCTAAATCGCAAACCGGATACGTGTTTTTATTAAACGGTGGAGCTGTAAGTTGGTGCAGTTCTAAACAAAGTGTCGTGGTGGGATCTACATGCGAAGCGGAGTACATAGCTGCTTCGGAAGCAGCAAATGAAGGAGTTCATTTCCGATCTAGGTGTCATACCAATGAAGATCTTCTGTGACAATACTAGTGCAATTGCCTTGGCAAAGAATCCAGATTTCACAAGAGGACCAAGCACATCAAGAGACGCTTCAATTCCATCCGGGACCAAGTCCAGGTGGGAGACATAGAGATTTGCAAGATACATACGGATCTGAATATTGCAGACCCGTTGACTAAGCCTCTTCCACGAGCAAAACATGATTAGCACCAAGACTCCATGGGTGTTAGAATCATTACTGTGTAATCTAGATTATTGACTCTAGTGCAAGTGGTAGACTGAAGGAAATATGCCCTAGAGGCAATAATAAAGTTATTATTTCTTTCCTCATATCATGATAAATGTTTATTATTCATGCTAGAATTGTATTAACCGGAAACATAATACATGTGTGAATACATAGACAAACTTAATGTCACTAGTATGCCTCTACTTGACTAGCTCATTAATCAATGATGGTTATGTTTCCTAACCATAGACATGTGTTGTCATTTGATTAACGGGATCACATCATTAGGAGAATGATGTGATTGACTTGACCCATTCCGTTAGCCTAGCACTTGATCGTTTAGTATGTTGCTATTGCTTTCTTCATGACTTATACAAAGTTCCTACAACTATGAGATTATGCAACTCCCGTTTACCGGAAGAACACTTTGTGTGCTACCAAACATCACAACGTAACTGGGTGATTATAAAGGAGCTCTACAGGTGTCTCCGAAGGTACATGTTGAGTTGGCATATTTCGAGATTAGGATTTGTCACTCCGATTGTCGGAGAGGTATCTTTGGGCCCTCCCGGTAATGCACATCACTATAAGCCTTGCAAGTAATGTAGCTAATGAGTTAGTTACGGAATGAAGCATTACATAACGAGTAAAGAGACTTGCCGGTAACGAGATTGAACTAGGTATTGGATACCGACGATCGAATCTCGGGCAAGTAACATACCGATGACAAAGGGAACAACGTATGTTGTTATACGGTTTGACCGATAAAGATCTTCGTAGAATATGTAGGAGCCAATATGAGCATCCAGGTTGCGCTATTGGTTATTGACCGGAAACAGTTCTAGGTCATGTCTACATAGTTCTCGAACCCGTAGGGTCCGCACGCTTAACGTTACGATGACAGTTTTATTATGAGTTTATAAATTTAGATATACCAAAGGTTGTTCGGAGTCCCGGATGTGATCACGGACATGATGAGGAGTCTCGAAATGGTCGAGACATAAAGATTGATATATTGGAAGCCTATATTTGGATATCGGAAACGTTCCGGGTGAAATCGGAATTTTACCGGAGTACCGGGGGGTTACCGGAACCCCCCCGGGGGTTAATGGGCCTACATGGGCCATGAGGGAAGAAGACGAGGGCCGGCCAGGGCAGCCCGCGCGCCCCCTCCCCCCTAGTCTGAATAGGACAATGAAGGGGGGGCCCTTTCCCCTTTCCCCTCCCCCTTCCCTTCTCCACCAAGGCAAGAGGGGGGGTCCTACTCCCGGTGGGAGTAGGACTCCTCCAGGCGCACCCCTAGGGGGCCGGCCGCACCTCCGCCCTCCCTCCTTTATATACGGGGGCAGGGGGCACCTCTAGACACAAGTTGATCATCGTGATCGTTCCTTAGCCGTGTGCGGTGCCCCCTCCACCATATTCCACCTCGGTTATATTGTTGCGGTGCTTAGGTGAAGCCCTGCATCGGTAGAACATCATCATCGTCACCACGCCGTCGTGCTGACGGAACTCATCCCCGACACCCTGTTGGATCGGAGTCCGGGGATCGTCATCGAGCTGAACGTGTGCAGAACACGGAGGTGCCGTACGTTCGGTGCTTGGATCGGTCAGATCGTGAAGACGTACGACTAGATCAACCGCGTTGTCATCACGCTTCCGCTTACGGTCTATGAGGGTACGTGGACAACACTCTCCCCTCTCGTTGCTATGCATCACCATGATCTTGCGTGTGCGTAGGAATTTTTTTGAAATTACTACGTTCCCCAACACTTGTCTGTGGGACCTGCCATACTGGGCTGATATGAAATTAAGGCATAAACTCGATGTAATGCACATTGAGAAAAACATATGCGAGAATCTGATAGGGGCGTTTCTGAACATTGAAGGGAAGACAAAGGACATGGTTAGTTCTAGGCTTGATTTGGAGGACATGGGCATAAGAGAAGATTTGCATCTACAGCACAATGAAGATGAAGATTCATTTGAAATGCCACGAGCATGGTATACAATGAGTAAAGAACAAAAGCTTGCATTCTGTGAATTCCTAAGAGAGGTGAAATTTGCAGATGGTTATGCTGCTAACCTAGCAAAGTGTGTTACTTCTGATGGATTCAAGCTTTCATTACTGAAAACCCATGATTGTCACATCCTCCTCCAAAGGATTTTACCCGCGGGCCTCCGAGGAATCATGGACAAGGATATATATGAAGCGGTTGCTGAGCTGGGAAATTTCTTTAGAGAACTGTGCTGTAAAACACTCAAGTTACCTGTCCTGGAAAGACTTGAAAAAGAAATCCCAATTATTCTTTGCAAGCTCGAGAAGATTTTCCCTCCAGCTTTCTTCACCGTGACGGTCCATTTGGCGGTGTACTTACCAAAAGAGGCAATGCTTAGAGGCCCTGTGCAATACGGTTGGATGTACCCAATCGAAAGAAGGTTGCTTACTTGTAAGCGTTATGTGCAAAACACGGCAAGACCTGAAGGTTCTATTGCTGAAGCATATGTCGTTGACGAGTGCTTGACTCTTTGCTCTAGATACTTTGGCGATGTGGAAACAAGATGGAACCAGCCGGGCAGAAATAGAGAGCGGTCCAATTCGCAAAGTGGTGATGTCTCTGTTTTCAACCATGGTGTGAACTTTCTTGGAGTCTCACAATACTTGGAGGCTGGTGATGATTATGACAAGATGGTTTGGTTTGTGCTCAGCAATTGCGCCGAGGTTCTACCATATATCGAGTACGGTATATCTTGTGCACTCATTATATATTTTTTTTGCTTGGGTTGGCACCAGCCTAATGTTTTAATTCACATGTTTTGTTGGCATTGCAGGAAATGCAAGGAAGAGTTAAATCAGGAAGAAAGCAATATCAATGTTGATAAAAGGGTTGCCAAGGGGTTTGCTAAGTGGTTTAAGAATCATGTGAGATCTTTAGCCACATGTTTTATGTTTTCTGTGTTAGTCACCAATTGTCAAATACCATTGTTTGCTAAATGTTTTATTTGTGCAGATTGGAAAGTTGCATGAGGAGAAGAAGGTCAGTGATGATCTATTTGCTTTGGCATGCTTACCGGATAAGCGAGTGAGAGTGTATTTGATACGTCTCCAACGTATCTATAATTTTTGATTGCTCCATGCTACTTTATCTACTGTTTTGGATTATATTGGGCTTTATTTTCCACTTTTATATTATTTTTGGGACTAACCTATTAACCGGAGGCCCAGTCCAAAATTGCTGTTTTTTTTTGCCTTTTTCACTATTTCGAAGAAACAGAATATCAAACGGAGTCCAAACGGAATGAAACCTTAGGGATCGTGATTTTCCAACCGGACGTGACCCAGGAGACTTGGACCCTACTCCAAGAAGCGCTAGAGGCGGTCACGAGGGTGGAGGGCGCCCCCCTGGGCGTGCCCCCTACCTCGTGGGCCCCTCGGAGCTCCACCGACGTACTCCTTCCTCCTATATATACCCTGAATGATCAGAAGGGGATCCCAAAACCTAATTCCACCGCCGCAACTTTCTGTATCCACTAGATCCCATCTTGGGGCCTGTTCCGGAGCTCCGTCGGAGGGGGCATCCACCATGGAGGGCTTCTACATCATCACCATAGCCCCTCCGATGAAGTGTGAGTAGTTTACTTCAGACCTTCGCGTCCATAGCTAGTAGCTAGATGGCTTCTTCTCTCTTTTTGAATTTCAATACAATGTTCTCCCCCTCTCTCGTGGAGATCTATTTGATGTAATCTTCTTTTTGCGGTGTGTTTGTTGAGACCGATGAATTGTGTATGATCTAGTATTATCTATGGAAAATATTTGATTCTTCTCTGAATTCTTTTATGTATGATTGAGTTATCTTTGCAAGTCTCTTTGAATTATCTTATTTGGTTTGGCCAACTAGATTGGTAGTTCTTGCAATGGGAGAAGTGCTTAGCTTTGGGTTCAATCTTGTAGTGTCCTTACTCAGTGACAGAAAGAGTTGCAAGGCACATATTGTATTGTTGCCATCGAGGATAACAAGATGGGGTTTTTATCATATTGCATGAATTTATCCCTCTACATCATGTCAGCTTGCTTAAGGCGTTACTCGGTTTTTAACTTAATACTCTAGATGCATGCTGGATAGCGATCGATGAGTGGAGTAATAGTAGTAGATGCAGAATCATTTTAATCTACTTGTTTTGGACGTGATGCCTATATACATGATCATTGCCTAGATATACTCATAACTATGCTCAATTCTGTCAATTGCTCAACAGTAATTTGTTCACCCACCGTAGAATACTTATGCTCTCGAGAGAAGCCACTAGTGAAACCTATGGCCCCCGGGTCTATTCTCATCATATCAATCTATATCACTTTATTTACTTGCTTTGTTTTTACTTTGCCTTTGCTTTTTTACTTTGCATCTATTTATCAAAAATACCAAAAATATTATCTCTATCAGATCTCACTCTCGTAAGAGACCGTGAAGGGATTGACAACCCCTAAGCGTTGGTTGCGAGTTGCTATCATTTTGTGTAGGTACGAGGGACTTGTGCATGGTCTCCTACTGGATTGATACCTTGGTTCTCAAAAACTGAGGGAAATACTTACGCTACTTTACTGCATCATCCTTTCCTCTTCGGGGAAATCCAACGCAGTGCTCAAGAGGTAGCAAGAAGAGTTTTTGGCGCCGTTGCCGGGGAGGCTCACGCAAGCAAGTCAACATACCAAGTACCCATCACAATCCCTATCTCTCGCATTACATTATTTGCCTCTCGTTTTCCTCTCCCCCACTTCACCTTTGCCGTTTTATTCGCCCTCTCTTTCCCAATCTCCTCCTCTTTTTCCCTTCGCCTTTTGTTTGCTCGTGTGTTAGTTTGCTTGCTTGTCGCTATGTCGAATTCCTTATCCGCTCCTATGTCTCCTGAGTTTGAAGTTCTTCACTTCAAGCAACGGCAAGGAGAAAATTTAAAAGATGCTTGTTGTAGGATGATGGAATCTTATCGTAAGTGCACCATAGAGGTGAACTTTAGAATTCTTCTTCGCAATTTTTATGTTGGGTTAAATATGACGCATAGACAACTCTTGGATTGCATTGCCAAGGGAAATTTTATTGAAATTGATCCCAGTATTGCGCATGAAATTATAGAGGGAATAGTGGGAACACTACCCCAAAAGGGAGGATCTCATCCTACCCAGGAAGAAACCCAAGTGTTTGAGAAGATTTGCGAAGTAACAAATTTTTTACAAAAGTCTCTTGAGCCTCTTAAAAGTGTTAGCGGAAATCTTCACCGCATGAATATGTTGATTACTCTTTGTAATAAGCGGTTGGATTCTTTAGATCTAATAATTTCCGAGTATGAAGGGAAGCGGCAAGAACCACCCGGATTCTAGCATGACTCCGCTAAAAAATTGAAAATTAAAGATAGTAATACCTAGATCTATCCTTGCTTTTATGCCTAGCTAGGGGCGTTAAACAATAGCGCTTGTTGGGAGGCAACCCAATTTAATTTTGTGTTTTTTGTTTTTGCTTCTGTTTAGGAATAAATAATCCATCAACCTTCTCTTTGGATGTGGTTTTCTCTTTTAATTAGTGTTTGTGCCAAGTAGAACATATAGGATAAGCTATGATGATAGTTGATTTGATTCTGCTGGAAAACAGAAACTTTGCGCTCACGAGAAAAAAATTAATAAATCACAGGAATGTGCTTTTTCATTGATTCTTTTTTATGCTGATAAACAAACAAAATTTCCAGTACTTCATATTTTCGTTGGAATTTTTAGAGTTCCAGAAGTTTGCGTTAGTTACAGATTACTACAGACTGTTCTGTTTTTGAAAGATTCTGTTTTGCGTGTGTTGTTTGCTTATTTTGATGAATCTATGGCTAGTAAAATAGTTTATAAACCATAGAGAAATTGGAATACAGTAGGTTTAACACCAATTCAAATAAAGAATGAGTTCATTACAGTACCTTGAAGTAGTCTTTTGTTTTCTTTCTCTAACGGAGATCACGAGATTTCTATTGAGTTTTGTGTTGTGAAGTTTTCAAGTTTTGGGTGAATTCTTTTGATGGATTATGGAACAAGGAGTGGTAAGAGCCTAAGATTGGGGATGCCCATGGCACCCCCAAGATAATCCAAGGACACCAAAAAGTCAAAGCTTGGGGATGCCCCGGAAGGCATCCCCTCTTTTTCGTCCACTTCCATCGGTAATTTACTTGGAGCTATATTTTTATTCACCAACATGATATGTGTTTTGCTTGGAGCGTCTTGTATTATTTGTGTCTTTGCTTGTTAGTTTACCACAATCATCCTTGCTGTACACACCTTTTTGAGAGAGCCATACATGATTTGGAATTTGATAGAATACTCTATGTGCTTCACTTATATCTTTTGAGCTTGATAATTTGCTCATAGTGCTTCACTTATATCTTTTTGAGCGTGATAATTTTTTCTCTAGTACTTCAGTTAGATCTTTTAGAGCACGGTGGTGGATTTGTTTTAAAGAAACTTGATCTCTCATGCTTCACTTAGATTATTTTGAGAGTCTTTAATAGCATGGTAATTTGCTTAATGTTAATATACTTGGTGTTCAAGATATGTGAAACTTTCTTTTGAGTGAATTGAATACTAAGATAAGTTTGATGCTTGATAATTGTTTTGAGATATGGAGGTAATAATATCAGAGTCGTGCTAGTTGGGTGATTATGAATTTGAGAAATACTTGTGTTGAAGTCTGCAAATCCCGTAGCATGCACGTATGGTTAAAGTTATGTAACAAATTTGAAACATGAAGTGTACCTGGCTTGTGCATCCTTATGAGTGGCGGTCGGGGAAGAGTGATTGTCTTTTCCTAACAATCTATCCTCCTAGGAGAATGTGCGTAGTACTTGATTTTTGATGACTTCTAAATTTTTGCAATAAGTATATGAGTTATTTTGACTATTGTTGAGTCCATGGATTATACGTACTCTCACCTTTCCACCATTGCTAGCCTCTTCGGTACCGTGCATTGCCCTTTCTCACCTTGAGAGTTGGTGCAAACTTCGCCGGTGCATCCAAACCCCGTGATACGATACGCTCTATAACACATAAACCTCCTTATATCTTCCTCAAAACAGCCACCATACCTACCTATTATGGCATTTCCATAGCCATTCCGAGATATATTGCCATGCAACTTCCACCATCATCATCATGACATGCATTACTTTTGTCATATTGCCATTGCATGATCTTGTAGTTGACATCGTATTTGTGGCAAAGCCACCATGCATTATTTTTCATACATGTCACTCTTGATTCATTGCACCATCCCGGTACACCGCCGGAGGCATTCATATAGAGTCATATCTTGTTCTAGTTTCGAGTTGTAATCCTCATGTTGTAATCAATAGAAGTGTGATGATCATCATTATTAGAGCATTGCCCAAAAAAAGAAAAAAAAGAAAGGCCCAAAAAAAAGAAAAGGAAAGGGCAATGCTACTATCTCTTTTTCCACACTTGTGCTTCAAAGTAGCACCTCATTCTCCATGTAGTGAGTCTCATATATTGTGCTTCAAAGTAGCACCATGCTTTTCATGTAGTGAGTCTCATGTATTATCACTTTCATATACTAGTGGGAATTTTTCATTATAGAACTTGGCTTGTATATTCCAACGATGGGCTTCCTCAAAAGGCCCTAGGTCTTCGTGAGCAAGCAAGTTGGATGCACACCCACTAGTTTTCTTTTGTTGAGCATTCATAGCTCTAGTGCATCCGTTGCATGGCAATCCCTACTCCTCATGTTGATATCAATTGATGGCCATCTCCATAGCCCGTTGATTAGCCTCGTCAATGTGAGACTTTCTCTTTTTTTGTCTTCTCCACACAATCCCCATCATCATATTCTATTCCACCCATAGTGCTATATCCATGGCTCACGCTCATGTATTGCGTGAAGGTTGAAAAAGTTTGAGATTATTTAAGTATGAAACAATTGCTTGGCTTGTCATCGGGGCTATAGAAGTTGGGAACATCTTTGTGTGACGAAAATGAAGCATGGCCTAACTATATGATTTTGTAGGGATGAACTTTCTTTTGCCATGTTATTTTGAGAAGAAATGATTGCTTTGAATAGTATGCTTGAAGTATTATTATTTTTGTGTCAATATGAACTTTTGTCTTGAATCTTTCGGATCTGAATATTCATACCACAATTAAGAGGATTTACATTGAAATTATGCCAAAGTATCACTCTGCATCAAAAATTCTTTTTTATCATTTACCTACTCGAGGACGAGCAGGAATTAATCTTGGGGATGCTTGATACGTCTCCAACGTATCTATAATTTTTGATTGCTCCATGCTACTTTATCTACTGTTTTGGATTATATTGGGCTTTATTTTCCACTTTTATATTATTTTTGGGACTAACCTATTAACTGGAGGCCCATCCCAGAATTGCTATTTTTTGCCTTTTTCAGTATTTCGAAGAAACAGAATATCAAACGGAGTCCAAACGGAATGAAACCTTCGGGATCGTGATTTTCCAACCGAATGTGACCCAGGAGACTTGGACCCTACTCCAAGAAGCGCCAGAGGCGGTCACGAGGGTGGAGGATGCGCCCCCCTGGTCAAGCCCCCCTACCTCGTGGGCCCCTTGGAGCTCCTCCGACGTACTCCTTCCTCCTATATATACCTACGTATCCCCGAACGATCAGAAGGGGAGACAAAAACCTAATTCCACCGCCGCAACTTTCGGTATCCATGAGATCCCATCTTGGGGCCTGTTTTGGAGCTCCGCCGGAGGGGGCATCCACCACGGAGGGCTTCTACATCGTCACCATAGCCCCTCCGATGAAGTGTGAGTAGATTACTTCAGACCTTCGGGTCTATAGCTAGTATCTAGATGGCTTCTTCTCTCTTTTTGGATCTCAATACAATGTTCTCCCCCTCTCTCGTGGAGATCTATTTTATCTTCTTTTTGCGGTGTGTATGTTGAGATCGATGAATTGTGGGTTTATGATCCAGTATTATCTATGGAAAATATTTGATTCTTCTCTGAATTCTTTTATGTATGATTGAGTTATCTTTGCAAGTCTCTTCGCATTATCTTATTTGGTTTGGCCAACTAGATTGGTAGTTCTTGCAATGGTAGAAGTGCTTAGCTTTGGGTTCAATCTTGCGGTGTTCTTACTCAGTGACAGAAAGAGTTGCAAGACACGTATTGTATTGTTGCCATCGAGGATAACAAGATGGAGTTTTTATCATATTGCATGAATTTATCCCTCTACATCATGTCATCTTGCTTAAGGCGTTACTCTGTTTTTAACTTAATACTCTAGATGCATGCTGGATAGCGGTCGATGAGTGGAGTAATAGTAGTAGATGCAGAATCATTTCGATCTACTTGTTTTGGACGTGATCCCTATATACATGATCATTGCCTAGATATACTCATAACTATGCTCAATTCTGTCAATTGCTCAACAGTAATTTGTTCACCCACCGTAGAATACTTATGCTCTCGAGAGAAGCCACTAGTGAAACCTATGGCCCCCGGGTCTATTCTCATCATATCAATCTATATCACTTTATTTACTTGCTTTGTTTTTAATTTCCCTTTGCTTTTTACTTTGCATATATCTATCAAAAATACCAAAAATATTACTTCTATCAGATCTCACTCTCGTAAGTGACCGTGAAGGGATTGACAACCCCTAAGCGTTGGTTGCGAGTTGCTATCGTTTTGTGTAGGTACGAGGGACTTGTGCGTGGTCTCCTACTGGATTGATACCTTGTTTCTCAAAAACTGAGGGAAATACTTACGCTACTTTACTGCATCATCCTTTCCTCTTCGGGGAAATCCAACGCGGTGCTCAAGAGGTAGCAGTATTCGGCATGCATTGCTGACGGTGTCCTGTAGCACACCATTGACCGCTAGGAAAAAAGGAAGGCATAGAATAGTGGAATCGTCACTGAGGGGTCACATGATTGTGAGATCATTGACTTCTATGGTCAGTTGAGAAGCATCATAGAGTTGCAGTACAACTGTAGTGGAGGCATCCATCGCTCGGTTGTCTTATTTCGCTGTGACTGGTTTGAGCTTGGTAGCAAGAAGATGAGAGACTCTTTTGTCAAATATGATTGCCACTTCAAAAGCATCAACACTGCAAGGTGCTGGTATAAGAGTGATCCCTTTATTCTAACAACACAAGCAATAATGGGGTTTTATCTGCCAGACACTCTTTTGCACGGAAAATGGCGAGTTGTGCAAAACTTTGAGCACAGACACTTGTGGAGTGTGACTGAAACAGAAGTGGAAAAGGGCCCCGGTGATGGTGGACTAACATACCAAGATGATGACTCTGCGGAAGTTCCGTTGCAAGCTGATGATGTCTCTATGGAAGTTCCGGTGCAAAGCAGAGTGCGAAGGGACCGGGAACGTGTGATCGTTGGTGCTGCAACAGTTGAACGCATCAAGAAAAGAAGAAATGTGGTAGAGGATGGACATGAGAGCGAGGATGAGGAAAACCGGACTAATCATACTATGCTGCAATATTGTAGTGATGATGAGGAAAACAGGAGTGGGCATAGAGTTCCTTGTTTTCGTATCAACGACGATGAGTAGCGAATGGACTGGCAAAGGTAAATACTATTACTTAATGTTCTTTGTTTTGGTATCTATGGGACTGGTGACCTGATGTGATCAATCTTCTCTCCAGGTAGAAAAATCCTTGAAGATTCTAGGAGCAAAATGATGATCCTGATGGTTGTAGGAAAATTATGATCCTGATGGTTGTAGCAAAATAATTCACAATGCTTTAAGATTCCAGCAGCAAAATTGAGATGTTATGCTTGCTGTTTTGAACTGAATTGAGATGTTATTGTAGCTGTTATGCTTGCTGTAAAAATGTTGTCTTGTAATGCAAAAGATTGCAAAATGATCATAGAGAAGATTTTTTGAACATCTTTAGTTAAAGTTTTGGTCAGAATGTTGTCTTGTAGTTGTTGTGATCATTTTGTAGTTGTTGTGATCATCTTGTAGTTGTTTTGGTCAGAATGTTGTCTTGTAGATGCTATTTTAACTGAATTTTGGTCAGAACTGAAGATGTTATTTTAACTGAATTTTGCTTCAACTGAACCCATTTCATTGTGAGCAAAAAAATATGCGCCAACAGGGACTCGAACCCATGACCATGCGCTTGTTTCATTATGTTTCTACCACTGGGCTAGGACGAGGCTATTAGTCTTCCACTCTATGCCAACCTTTTTTAATATATCAAACTAGTCAAGTATCAAGCACACACCTCACTGACAAGTGGGCCACTCGACCCACTCGTTGACAAGTGGGCCATTTTGCTATTGTACCCAAGCTACCAAAAATATGCGCGTGGCCAAAAAATATGCACGTGCGGGGGCTCGAACCCACGACCGTGCGCTTATTTCACTTTGTTGCGAGCACTGGGCTAGGAAGAGGCTGTTGGTTTTGTAATCTATGCCCACCCTTTTTAATATATCAAACCAGTCACGTAGCAAACACCGAACTCGCTGATAAGTGGGACCGCTCCCTCTCTTTTCCCCACTTTTCCTCACCACTCGACCCGCTCCTCCTCCCCATCAACAGCGCCGCCCACCGCTGCCGGCTCCTTCCTCTCCCACCGTCGGCCTCCCCACCGCCGCCGGCTCCTTCCTCTCCCACCGCTGCCGACTCCTTCCTCTCCCACCGCCGCCGACTCCTTCCTCTCTCTCTCTCGAGGTATGAAGCCTTCCTCTTTCTCTCCTTCCTGGTTGGATTAGTTTTCTGCTACTGGTTAGATTAGGGTTCTTGCTGTCGCCTAGATTGGATTAGATTAGATAGGGATTGGATTAGATTAGTGTTTGATTTGGTTAGGGTTTGATTGGGACTGCATTAGATTAGATTAGGGTTGGATTATATTAAGGTTTGATTAGTGGAAATTGATTCAGTTAAGGATTATGCTGTCAAGTATGCTTCGTGCCTTCTGATAAGAGTGGGAAGTATGCTGTCAAGGATTATTCAGTTAAGGACTATTCTGTTAAGGGTTCTTGTCAAGTATTCAGTTAAGGAATTAGATAAGTACAGATGTATGAGACACTTGGTATGAGCTGCAGAATGTTCTGTGCCATTTGATATGGAGCAAGTATGAGCATTATGAGGCAGTGAGACACTAGTGTGTTCTAATTTGTTTTTCTTTTTGTAATGTTTTACCCGAGTGGCTGAGCACTGCTATGTAGGTGTACAAATACAATGTGATCATGCTAAGCACTGCTATGTTGGTGCTTATGTTCTGATGTGTACAAATACAATTCTATCTAGGTGTTTGCACTGCTAAGATTTTCTTGGTCTCTTGTTTTTTCTGTTTTGATGTTATAATCATAGAAGTTTGCATATGTGTGCATCATGTAATGTGACCATGCTAGCTCAAATGATCATAATCTATTGATGATGCATGAAGTATTTCCTGCTATAATTTTCTTCAGTCACACTGTTGTTTTGCTGTGCTTGATAAACCTGAGACTTCTTTCTATTGTAATATTGAAACTATTGTTTTGATGTACACTATTGGTCCAATTATAATAGATATGGTTCTCGTCAATTTATAGTAGATATGGTTCTGGTCAATTTATATTGCTGTGTTCTGGTCAATTTATAGTAGATTTTAGTGTTGTTGCTGTTGGTGGTCACCTAATGATGTTGCTGTTGTTGTTGATGTTGATGTGCTTGTTTTAGTGTTAGTTTACTATGCTATTGATGTTGATGTGCTTGTTTATAGTAGGAGCAAATTGAGGCCATTGCCATTTATAGTAATATTCCAAATTGAGGCCCTGGCAAACACATGTAGTAATTATTCTACTGTTTTGAAGCGCTTGTTTCCTATTTTTGTCCAGTCCTGTTGTTTAATTTACAATGTTGCTTTTCAGATAAGTGAGATGGCTGGCTAGGAAGGTTTCGAGTTCTTCGAGATCGTAATTGAGAAATCTTTCAGTAGGCAGGTATGTTTATCATCACTCATTTCTTTATCATCACTCTGATGTCTAGTGCTTGATTGCCACAATTAACCACTGCTTGACCCTCGCTGCAGAGGCTGCCTGACAAGTTTGCGAAGATGCTCGCCGGCCGTGAGCCCCACAAAGTGAAGCTGCGGGAGGCCGGCAGCGGGCTTCACAGGCTGTGGGACTTGTTAGTGTTGTTCGATGGTGAAGGCCACATGTACCTAGGGCCCGGCTGGGAGCATTTCGCCCGCGCCCATGAGCTACAGCTCGGGTAATTCCTTGTCTTCCGCTACAACGGCGACGCCATGTTCACCCTGAAGATGTTCGACAACACCATGTGTCGCATGTACTACCAGCACGACGACGATGCCAGTAAGCTCTCTGCCTCTCTTCTTCCTGTCCTTTGGGCTTCCTATACCAGCACGACGACAACACCATGTTCACACTTTGTTGCATTTGGCCAGGCAATGGGAGCAGCAGCAGGGATGACGAGGAGCAGAGCGGGGATGATGACGAGCAGAGTGGGCCAGAAGAGGAGCAGAGCGGGGATGACGACCTTGCTATGGTGGTGGCTGACGACGACCTTGCGATGGTGGTGGCTGACGACGACCTTGCTATGGTGGTGGCTGACGACAACCCTGGTATGGTGGTGGCTGACGACGACCCTACTATGGTGGTGGCTGACAACGACCTTGCGATTGGGGTGCCTGATGCTGACCTCGCGATGGTGGTGCCTAACGATGACCTCGCGATGGTAGTGGCGCCGGCGATTCCACAGCTGGGCAACAAGACCATGCCAATTGTTGTAGAGGAGTACATCCGTGTTGGGATTCGCCACTCTGAGCACATCAGGTTGATGAAGGAGAAGAAGGAGGACTGATGATGTTAAGAAAATGAAGTGGCAATGTTAAGCATGTTAGGTTTAAGCTTGTTAGTGTAATCTGAACATGTCAATGTTAAGTATGTCAGGTTTAATTTTGTGCATGCTCATGGATGTTGTATGACAGTGTCATCTAAAGATGTCAATTTCTTAACAATGAATATTTAGTTTGGTAATTGATGGGAATTGAAATTTTTTATGCATGCTCATGGATGAAAGATAAAATTATGGATTTTGTGCATGCTCATGTATGAAACAATATAAGTTTCATCTTTTGAATGCTAAAAACATGACTCAAACCCTAGCCACGGACGACCGCCGTGACGAAATCCGCCGGTTTTTGAAAACATTATAAAAAAAATTCAAAAACCGTTTTCATTTTTTGAATCCTAAACACATGTGTTTTTTCGTGAAGCGGCTACAAGGTAGGCATTTCATCACAGAATTGACAACAGATTTGCACGGCTCAAACCCTAGCCACAGACGGCCGCCGTGACGAAACCCGCCAGTTTTTGAAAACACCGTAAAAAATTCAAAAAAACAAAAAAATGGGAGACCTCTGCGTCACATCATCACATGTGGCCTACCAACTAGCAAAAATACTAAACTTGCAATACCGGCGTTTTCTTGAAAAAGTGTTCTCGAAAATGACCTACCATGAACGAAGATTCATGGCTTTCATGCCAAACTAGCAATGATATGGCCGCATCCGTTGAATAGTTTCTGATAATATGCCCAAATTTGGCGCATGCCTCCGTCTTGTGATGGCAAACAATGTAGCCAAAGCGAGGTTCCAACTTGTTTAACAAGAAAAACCGTTTTTCATTTTTTGAATGCTAAAGACATGTGTTTTTGTGAAGCGGCTACAAGGAGGGTCACCCCAAACGGCGCCATTCCATGTCTATCTCAAAGTAGACCCTATTTTATGGACGGTCACCAAAAAGCATGCATTTACGACCCTCGTAGCTACTCCTGGCAATTCAGACCACCTTCGGCCGATTCAGCTGGAACCGGCTAGAATTTGAACTGCGGGTACTCCATAGCTTGCCCGTTATTTTCACTAAAAATGCTTTTTAGCTTCACAGGTAGGCATTTCATCGCAGAATCGACAACAGATTTGCACGGAAACCCTAGCCACGGACGGCCACCGCGACGAAACCCGCCGGTTTTTGAAAACACCATAAAAAATTCAAAAAAATCAAAAAAATGGGAGACCTCCGCGTCACATCATCAAATGTGGCCTACCAACTAGCCAAAATACTAAACTTGCAATACAGGCGTTTACTTGAGCTGCTCAGTATGATTTTAACCATGATTTCTACAAAGTTTACAAAAAAACCTATTTTTTTCTACCCCAAACCCAACAGAATTTCCCTCCCACACCAAAATTTTCCCTCCACCAAAATTTCCCTCTCCCAAAATCTCCCTCCACTCCCTCTCCCACTACCAGGCGGGTCCCACCACTCCCCCTCCCACTAACATGCGGGATCCCCTCCCCTCCCCTCCCAAAATCTCCGCTCCC
>NC_041385.1:833936789-833943992 GCF_002162155.2 Triticum dicoccoides
CTCCATTCCCACCTCCCATCCCCGACGAATCCCCCCTCCCCTCTCCCCACCCCGCAACCCTAACCCCTCCTCCTTTGCTCCGCCCCGCCCCGCTCTGCTCCCCGGCGACGAATCGCTGCTCCGCTCCTCTACATCGACGACGGTGGTGAAAAGAGGGTAGACGCGAGCGACGACTGTGACAGGAGCCACCGCTGCATCATCTGCAACACGACAACATGTACTCCCCTCAATGTTCTAGGGTTAGGATCTCCTGATGGTTAGGGTTAGGATTTTCTGGTGGTTCGGTGGATCTCATGGTGCATCTTCTAGGGTTAGGATCTCCTGATGGTTAGGGTTAGGATCTCCTGGTGGTTAGGGTTCTTCGTCATGGGGATGGGGATGGGGATGGGTTCATGGGGTTAGGGTTCATGTCGTTGGTAATGTGATTTTGAGATGGGGATGGATTCATGGGGTTAGGGTTTTGTGGGGAGGTGGTTCTTTAATATAGATTTTGTATGCTCTATTTTGATTTTGCATCCCTGTCAATGTTGTTGCTTGATGTTTTACTGTTGTCATGTGGATGCCCTGTGGCAGCTCATCCATGGCCTTGTTTGTCATGCAGGTCATTGAGCAGCATCAGGAGGAAGAGCTCAAGCACGGCTACCACAAAAGTAGGTTTTTGTCCATCTCCATCTCCCTCTGCCTATGTTGCCAATCCTTGTTATGTTTTGTTAATCTTTACTTGTCATAGTGTATTACTTCAGAGCCATTTGCTTTGTTAATCCTTGCTATGCTTTGTTAATTTGTAGTCATAGCGATTTGCTTGCTTGATGACATTGAAGTTGATGTTTGTAAGAGGTTGTTTGTAGCCATACTAATGGTTAACATGATGTAGTAGTTTTATCTTTGGAATCCCTAGCAGGTACTAAAGTTTTGGATTGCATATTCCTTTTAAATTTACTTGGCTAGTTTAGTGCCACCTCTTGAGTTAAATAAGAACCTGGAGTAAGCTATTGTGCTGTAATTGTTGTGCCATTGTGTGAAGTATTGATATCCATTTGCATCTTTGCAGAATGGCTACATGTTCTTTGAGAAATCTTCCTTTGAAGCCTTCTCTCTGTTTTGTATTTGCTAGAACAAGGATGTTATTCTTTTTGGGTGTTCGATTTGTTTTGCTTGCTGTGGCACTCTATTATTTGTTCTTGATTATGGTCACCACTAAATCTAAAGCTCTGTAGTTGTTGTTCCCATGCTATCTAGGGTTTGTAGGTTCCCATTCATGTTTGGTTTCTATCCTGTGAGATCCTGCCATGCTTTGGTTTACATATAGAAAGCTTTCTGCTCACTTTACTACTAGAGTAGTTCATGTAGGTCTGATATATGCTCTTTGGGTTGGTCTAGTTAATTCATGGAGTTCATTACTAAATGATTAGGTCCATCTGCCATTCCTGTGAGCTATACTAATACTAGCACGAGACATTGCCATTCCTGCGAGCTATAGTAATACTAAATGATTAAGTCCATCTGCCATTCATGTTGTACCTGATAGTGTTGTCACAGTAACAATCAGATACTGTAGACCATTGTGCTATACTAATACTAGCATGAGACGTTGTCAGATTTACCACATGATGTATATGTGATCATGTGGGGACTGGGGAAGGAAAGAGAGCGCGGGGTGGGCTCTATATGTGCTCTGCTTAGATGTAGTATATTTTCTCTGCTATATATGTGCTCTGCTGCTGATGTATATCTATGTGCTCTGCTGCTCTATGTACTGTTGTGCCATGGCGACTTGGGGCGACTAATCAAGCCAAGTCACTGACTCAAGCCAGCAAGCCACTAGCTGCAGCCTTGGCGACTTGGCTTGACTCGGCGACTCAAAAACCTTGCTTCAATTTCCTTCCTTGCTTGCTTCTTTCTGTCAGTAGCACTATGCTTGTTTCTATCAGTAGCACTTTCCATGCTTGCTTGCTTGTATTAGTAGCTCTTATGCACTTTGCTTGCTTGCAACTAGGGTTTGTATCAACATGTACTTGATTGCTTGTAGCACTTTGCTATCAGTAGCACTACTGGGGTTTGCTATCATTAGCACTTTGCTATCACTAGTTCATGTTGCTTGCTTGCTAGCATACATGTTGCTTGCTAGCATACATGCTTAATTAGGGTTTCCATCAGCAGTACTTGCTAGTATCAATATAACTTGGAGAAGAAGCTACTTGCTTGCTTATTAATTAGAGTTTGTATCAATAGTACTTGCTTGCTTCTCTTCAATTTCCTTCATTGCTTGCTTGTTTCTATCAGTAGCACTTTGCTTGCTTGCTTGCTTGCTTGCTTGTATTAGTAGCACTTATGCACTTTTCTTACTTGCTACTAGTGTACATGCATGCTTGTTTAGTGCACTTACATGTTTGCTTAATTAATAACACTAGATCACTGTATTGTTGATCCATCAAGTTTGTTTCACATGTATTACATGTATGTGCATGATGGTCCAAATGCTTTCCTTTATTGATACATGTGCATCATTTTACTTTATCCCTGTTGTATCTGATTGTTGTTTATTCTATTTTGCAAGCACCACCTCAAGATCATCCATGGCAAGGATAACAAGGTCAAACATGAGGCCAACCGTTGGTATGCAACTTGCTCCTTGTGGTTATACTGTCAGTTTCATAAAATTTGTGTCTTAATATGCTAAGTGAAATGTATTGCTGCAATCTGAATTAGCTGGATTAATTGTGTCTGTGTGTTGTTAGTCTTCCTTACTTGAATAACTTGGATTAAATGATAATAAAATTTCATAAGATATGTTTGGCTGGCTGTCCATGCATTCCAAACATTCACCTAATAGTTACGTTTCCTTTATCATGCAAAGAAGAGCCTCTCACCGAGTACGAGAAGGTTAGGGCTAGAAATATCATGAGGAACAATCGGATGTTCCATTCCCTTGGCATCAGTGCAATAGCGTCAATGATTAGGAAAACAAATGGTGTACAAGAAGGTAGAAGTGATGAGGTTCAAGAAGATAGTGGAGTTATCAATGATGACCCAGAGTACAATCCTAAGGAGGATGAAGTTATTGATGGAGAGGAAGTGGATGATGTTGTAGTGAACAAGTCTGTTAAGGTGCAAACTCTGTCTTGCTTGGTGGGATGGGGTTCTTTTATGCTATGTTATTCCTTGTGCTCACATATTTCTATTGTGATCTAATGTTTTTTCCATGGTGTTTATACGAGGCACTGAGGGAATCTAGGACGAAGAGGCATGGTGTTAAGAAGACAGTCAGCAAGAAGAAGAGCTCAGAAACATCTGCTGCAATGCCTCCAGGGAGGGTGATGGCCCCAGCTCTAGGACAAAATAAGAGGATCCTGGAACCTGATGAACCTGCCCTTGATAGAGTCACAAGGCAGAAAGCAAAGATGGCGACTGCGATGGACCATCAGGAAAGTCTACTGCGCATGGACTCTGAGACCTTGGTGCAAATGGGTGATGAGTTGCCACCCATGGATGAAGGAACCACACTCAGCATGGATGGAAGTGGCACTGTCTGCCTAGATGAAAGAGGAACCATCTGCATTGATGAAGCAGGCACTGTCCACATAGACCTCAGACCTGTTGCACCTTCTATTGACAGGAATGCTATCATCAATGAAGAAGAACAGCAGCTTGTGCTTCAATCAGGCACTTTGACCTTTGCAATGCTATCTTTTACTAGTGCATTTTCCAAATGGAATGATCATGTATGCTTTTGTCGATTCCTGCATTTGTCGATTTCTATTCTAATTTATGAGTTCAATTTCATTTTCAGATGCAATGACTACCAAGACTAGACTTAGAAAGGGCAAAGGGATAGAGAGGATCACCAAGTCGCTTGGTAGCAAGGTGCCTATCCAAATTGCCGAAGGGATGAAGCGTCCAGAGAAGCCTCTGCAATCAGCAAAGCTTGCTTCTGAGTGTGGACTCGTTGCAAGAAGCCATCTTCCGGTTCTTCCTCACTTCAAGCTATACAAAAAATGCTAGCCTATTGGAGAACTACATTGGGAAAGTTGCTGTAAGCTACTTGTTTCATAGTTAATGTGCTATCTATTTTCTGTTACACCTATGCATGATCACTAATATTGTTCCTACGTTGTTTGCTGTCTTGGTAGGAAAATTTTGAGATGAACACGGACTCGGAGACCATCAAGACCGCGTGCAAAGATATTCTGCAGAAAAATTCAAAGAACAGACGCCACCAGATCAAGAAGAAGTATTTTGATACGGTAGTCGCAAAGGAAGTCAGCATTAAGTCTCCGGTGCCTGATCTGACGGATGGTGAATGGCAAGCTCTTGTGGAGATGTGGTCTACCCCAAGACACAAGGTTTGTCTCTGCTTTGTTTGATGCTTTATGTTTTGCACATGATCATGCTAACAGTATGCTTTTTTGTAGGAAACCTGTGTGCCGAACAAGATGAATCGAGAAAAAGTCATGTACAATCAGAGAACTGGTTCTAGGCACTACACAGCACACATTTTTGCCACTGTGAGAACTTTTCTCTGGAGACCTTACCGTTTGATCCTCGTTGAATAACATTTCTGATTCTTGCTGAATAACATTTTAATTTTTGTTAAAAAAACATTTCATAAAGAAGAGCGTAAGGGTGAGGAGCTGTCTGCGATTGACTTGTTTAAGGCCACCCACAACAGCAAGAAGCACATGTTTTCGGAGCCAGTCAATACTGCTATAGTAAGTCACTCCATGCTTTGTCCATGCCCTGTTTGATTCACAACCAGCTTTGATGTTGTTTGATGCTATTTGATTCATAGCCAGCTTTGATGTTGTTCCATGCTTTGATGTTGTTTGATAGTTCCATGCTAGGCTTAATGAAGATATCAGAACAGCTTAATGAAGATAGTTCCATGCTGTTTGATTCACACATGCTGTGTTCCATGCTTTGATGTTGTTTGATAGTTCAACAAAGATATCAAAACCTGCTGTAGCTATTTGTTGCATTTTTTATGATATGATGAAATTTGATCTGAATGTTAATTAGTAGAGAAGCCATCTTATGTAGAACCACCATTCTAGCCTTAATGAAGCGATCATATTGTTCCAGTTGCATGTCTCCAGGTCTCTAGGTCACTAGTCATCTTCTTCTTGTATAGATTTTGTGTGCTGGTTTGGTTACTTCAAATAATCCATTTGTGTGCTGGTTTGGTTTCTCCACTAATGCCTATCATTTTCCTCCATATGCTAGCTTGAGATGGAAAAAATGAAGGACGCGCCGGTACCAGAAGGTGAAGAGCCATAGTCTACTGTTCAAATTGTTGAAGAAGTGCTGTTGAAATCTGTCAAGCAAATCACATTCCTCACGAATGTTGGGCTCCAGTCATATTGGAACAACTCCCGCAAAGCAACTGCTGAAGTGGCTGCTCAAGTTCGTGACCTTGAGCGGAAGCTGGAGAGGTCCAAGCTTCAAGCTGAAGTGGTGTAAGAAGAATTGGCGGCAATCAAGATGAAGGCGGCAGAATCTGGAGCTGCACGCGACAAGGAACTTGAGCTGTTTCTCAAGAAGTCTCAAGAACAGGAAGAGAAGTTAGCCCACTTGATGGATCTCTTTGGAGCTAAGGCAGTTTGATGGTTGTGCAGTTTGTCTTTGAACCTCTTTGTCTTTGAGTTGTGAACCTGGAGCTAAGGTAGTTGAGCTAAGGTAATTGAGTTGTGAACCTATGCATTTTGAATTGAGCTGAGCTGAGGTAGTTGAGCTGAGCTGAGCTGTTGCATTTTGTTGCATTTTGCTGTTTGAACCTGGGAGCTGTGAGTTATGTGATCCTGTGAAGTTATGTGATCTTGTGAACCTGTGTTTATTTTCTGTGAAGTTATGTGCTGGGCTTCTGGATCACTTGTGCACCTGGGCCTTTCTGTTTATAGTTATGCAAAATGAGAACCTGGGCTCTAAAAAGGCCAAGGCCCAAATAAGAATTAGACCAAAAAGGCTTGGGCCTAAAAAAAGAAATGACTGTAAGAAAAAAAAATTAAAGGCTGCATAACAGAAAATAAAATGGCCAAGGCCCAAATTCAAACTAGAATAAAAAGGTTGTGGCCCAAAACAATAGTGGACTATAAAAAAATTCATCAGAAAAAGGCTCCATTCCCAGAAAATAAAAGGCCAAATTATTGGGTGAGGCCCATGCAAATAAGAAAAATAAAGAGAGAGAAAATTAAATGGGCCGAATTATTGGGCTTGGCCCATGTAGACGGCTGAAATGGACCGGGCTGATCCTATTTTATGACCTTTTCATTTGGTCATAATTCTGCACGTCAGCTTGCCACGATGGATCTGACGTGGTGTGGTCGGATTGCTAGTGACCAAAATAATTGGTCGTTAAATCTACGACCTTTTTTTGGTCATAAACGTCTACGACCATACCAGAAGGAAGGTCGTTATAGTCAGTTAACGACGGCCAGCTTTTGACCTTATGTTTTTGGTCACAAAAAGTTAACAAATTGAAAACCGTGACCATTCAGTGACCAATAGTGGTGGTCACAAGTTGACATATTTCCTGTAGTGACCGGTAGATGATACTGGACGGGAGTTGTCTAATGGATCGGGGTTCGTTTCTCAGACGCCCAGGGATGGGACGGTACCACCCTCCACGGTGCCTATGACTTCTCTGAGATTTCGGTCTTTCGAGCCTGCTTCTGCGCCTCCGAGACTTTTGAGTGATCAGGTGGAGACTGACGAGGCTTTTGAGCATGTGCTACCTTCTTTGGTTTTTGAGGATGTTGTGAGTCCCGTCTCTGGGGCCTCGCTGATCTCAGTTAGGGGAGAGGAGGAGGAGTCTAGGTAGGTGGCCGCTCCCTCACGTGCTCAGCACATTGACTCTCCCCAAAACTAGGTTTCGGTGGTGGAGGTCTTAGCTTCGGGAGGGAGTCCGGGGCAGGTGGCCTCGGCTCTTGATACGTCTCCAACGTATCTATAACTTTTGATTGTTCCATGCTACTTTATCTATTGTTTTGGACTATAATGGGCTTTATTTTCCACTTTTATATTATTTTTGGGACTAACCTATTAACCGGAGGCCCAGCCTAGAATTGCTGTTTTTTGCCTTTTTCAGTATTTCGAAGAAACAGAATATCAAACGGAGTCCAAACGGAATGAAACCTTCGGGATCGTGATTTTCCAACCGAACGTGACCCAGGAGACTTGGACCCTACTCCAAGAAGCGCCAGAGTCGGT
>NC_041385.1:833944276-833959906 GCF_002162155.2 Triticum dicoccoides
GTGCCCCCTACCTCGTGGGCCCCTCGGAGCTCCACCGACGTACTCCTTCCTCCTATATATACCTACGTATCCCCGAACGATCAGAACAGGAGCCAAAAACCTAATTCCACCGCCGCAACTTTCTGTATCCACGAGATCCCATCTTGGGGCCTATTCCGGAGCTCCGCCGGACGGGGCATCTACCACGAAGGGCTTCTACATCATCACCATAGCCCCTCCAATGAAGTGTGAGTAGTTTACTTCAGACCTTCGGGTCCATAGCTAGTAGCTAGATGGCTTCTTCTCTCTTTTTGGATCTCAATACAATGTTCTCCCCCTCTCTCGTGGAGATCTATTCGATGTAATCTTCTTTTTGCGGTGTGTTTGTTGAGACCGATGAATTTTGGGTTTATGATCCAGCTTATCTATGAACAATATTTGAATCTTCTCTGAATTCTTTTATGTATGATTGAGTTATCTTTGCAAGTCTCTTCGAATTATCTGTTTGGTTTGGCCAACTAGATTGGTAGTTCTTGCAATGGGAGAAGTGCATGGCTTTGGGTTCAATCTTGCGGTGTCCTTACCCAGTGACAGAAGGGGCAGCAAGGCACGCATTGTATTGTTGCCATCGAGGATAATAAGATGGGGTATTTATCATATTGCATGAATTTATTCCTCTACATCATGTCATCTTGCTTAAGGCGTTACTCTATTTTTAACTTCATACTCTAGATGCATGCTGGATAGCGGTCGATGAGTGGAGTAATAGTAGTAGATGCAGAATCGTTTCGGTCTACTTGTCACGGACGTGATGCCTATATACATGATCATACCTAGATAACCTCATAACTATGCTCAATTCTATCAATTGCTCAACAGTAATTTGTTCACCCACTGTAGAATATCTATGCTCTTGAGAGAAGCCACTAGTGAAACCTATGGCCCCCGGGTCTATTCTCATCATATCAATCTCCATCGCTTTATTTACTTGCTTTGCTTTTACTTTTTACTTTGCATCTTTATACCAAAAATACCAAAAATATTATCTCTATCAGATCTCACTCTCATAAGTGACTGTGAAGGGATTGACAACCCCTAATCGCGTAGGTTGTGAGTAGCTATCATTTTGTGCACGTACGAGGGACTTGCGCGTGACCTCCTACTGGATTGATACCTTGGTTCTCAAAAACTGAGGGAAATACTTGCGATACTGTGCTGCATCATCCTCTCCTCTTCAGGGAAAACCAACGCAAGCTCGAGACGTAGCAAGAAGGATTTCTGGCGCCGTTGCCGGGGAGGCTTACTCAAAAGTCAACCATACCAAGTACCCATCGCAATCCCTATGCCTCTCATTACATTATTTGCCATTTTCCTCTCGTTTTCCTCTCCCCCACTTCACCCTTGCCGTTTTATTTGCCCTTCTTCCGTTCGATCTTATGTTTGCTTGTACCTTCTTTTTGCTTGCATCTTCGCTCGCTAAAAGTTTATGGATCCTCATCCACTTGCTAATCTATTTAAGAGATCCAATTATGTTGAACCAATTGCTAGTGAGTTTTGTGCACTAGACTATCTTTATGAGGTTTTGCTTTAAATTCATGAATCTGAAAATTGTGATGAAGAAATTTATGAAGAGATTCATGATGGCTCCTTGAATAAAAAGCATGATTGCAATGATTTTACTATAAATTCTCTTGATGTCAATTGTGCTAAAAATATGCAAAACCCTAAGCTTGGGGATGCTAGTTTTGCTATATCTACTACTTGTTGCAATTGGGGTGATTCTTCTTATGATCTCGAAAATTTATTTAAGCCCCATGATGAATATGAGATTGATAATAGTGTTTGCAATAATATTGAAAGTGGGTTTGTAAGAGTGACAACTTTAGATCCCACATATTTGGAGTATGTTGAATCTTATGATATTTTCGATAAAAGTGGGTTTGGAGAGGTCATGACTTTAGTTAATGTTAATCCCACTATTTCGGAAGAGTGTCCACTTTGCATGCATGTGGATCATGTTGAAAATATTTTATGTGATAGATATTTTGTTGAATTTTCTTATGATCCCACATGTAATTATTATGAGAGAGGAAAATATGGTCGTAGAAATTTTCATGTTACTAAATTACCTCTCGTTATGTTGAGATTGCTATTGTTTCTTTCCGCCTCCTTGCATATGCTAGTTTTTGCTTGCCTTGATAATGTGTTTGCCTATAAGATGCCTATGCATAGAAAGTATGTTAGACTTAGATGTGTTTATCACGTGTTTTATGATGCTCTCTTTGTGCTTCAATTCTTGTCTTTCTTGTGAGCATCATTGAAATATCGATGCCTAGCTAGGGGCGTTAAACGATAGCGCTTGTTGGGAGGCAACCCAATTTTATTTCGTATTTTATGTTTTTGCTTCTGTTTAGGAATAAATAATCCATCTACCTTCTGTTTCGATGTGGTTTTATCATTTAATTAGTGTTTGTGCCAAGTTAAACCTATTAGATCTTCTTGGAAGATAGTTATTTGATCTTGCTGTAATTTCCAGAATCTTTGCGCTCAGTGCCCGAATTGTTGAAAATCACAGGAACGTGATTTTACGTTTATTCTTTTTTCTGCTGTTCAATAAAAAAATTGCCCAGGTATTCTAATTTTGGTAGAATTGTTTGGGTTCCAGAAGATTGTGTTAGTTACAGATTACTACAGACTGTTCTGTTTTTGACAGATTCTGTTTTGCGTGTGTTGTTTGCTTATTTTGATGAATCTATGGCTAGTAAAATAGTTTATAATACATAGAGAAGTTGGAATACAGTAGGTTTAACACCAATTCAAATAAAGAATGAGTTCATTACAGTACCTTGAAGTAGTCTTTTGTTTTCTTTCTCTAACGGAGCTCACGAGATTTCTATTGAGTTTTGTGTTGTGAACTTTTCAAGTTTTGGGTGAATTCTTTTGATGGATTATGGAACAAGGAGTGGCAAGAGCCTAAGCTTGGGGATGACCATGGCACCCCCAAGATAATCCAAGGACACCAAAAATTCAAAGCTTGGGGATGCCCCGGAAGGCATCCCCTCTTTCGTCCACTTCCATTGGTAATTTACTTGGAGCTATATTTTTATTCACCAACATGATATGTGTTTTGCTTGGAGCGTCTTGTATTATTTGAGTCTTTGCTTGTTAGTCTACCACAATCATCTTTGTTGTACACACCTTTTGAGAGAGCCATACATGAATTGAAATTTGTTAGAATACTCTATGTGCTTCACTTATATCTTTTGAGCTTGGTAGTTTTGCTCATAGCGCTTCACTTATATCTTTTTGAGCGTGATAATTTTTGCTCTAGTGCTTCACTTAGATCTTTTAGAGAATGGTGGTGGATTTGTTTTAAAGAAACTTGATCTCTCATGCTTCACTTAGATTATTTTGAGAGTCGTTAATAGCATGGTAATTTGCTTAATGTTAATATACTTGGTATTCAAGATATGTGAAACTTCCTTTTGAGTGCGTTGAATACTAAGATAAGTTTGATGCTTGATAATTATTTTGAGATATGAAGGTGATAATATTAGAGTCATGCTAGTTGAGTAGTTGTGAATTTAAGGAATACTTGTGTTGAAGTTTGTGATTCCTGTAGCATGCACATATGGTGAACCGTTATGTGATGAACTCGGAGAATGATTTATTTATTGATTGTATTCCTTATGAGTGGCGGTCGGGGACGAGCGATGGTCTTTTCCTACCAATCTATCCCCCTAGGAGCATGCGCGTAATACTTTGCTTTGATAACTTCTAGATTTTTGCAATAAGTATATGAGTTCTTTATGACTAATGTTGAGTCCATGGATTATACGCACTTTTTCCCATCCTTCCACCATTGCTAGCCTCTCTAATACCACGCACCTTTCGCCGGTATCATACACCCACCATATACCTTCCTCAAAACAGCCAGCATACCTACCTATCATGGCATTTCCATAGCCATTCCGAGATATATTGCCATGCAACTTTCCACCGTTCCGTTTATTATGACACGCTCCATCATTGTCATATTGCTAGCATGATCATGTAGTTGACATCATATTTGTGGCAAAAGCCACCTTTCATAATTCATTCATACATGTCACTCATATTTCGTTACATATCCCGGTACACCGCCGGAGGCATTCATATAGAGTCATATTTTGTTCTAAGTATCGAGTTGTAATTGTTGAGTTGTAAGAAAAATAAAAGTGTGATGATCATCATTATTAGAGCATTGTCCCAAGTGAGGAAAGGATGATGGAGTCTATGATTCCCCCACAAGTCGGGATGAGACTCTGGACGGAAAAAAAAAGAGGCCATAAAAAAAGAGAGAAAAGGCCCAAATAAAAAAATAAAAAAATGAGAGAAAAAGAGAGAAGGGAAAATGCTACTATCCTTTTACCACACTTGTGCTTCAAAGTAGCACCATGATCTTCATGATAGAGAGTCTCTCATTTCGTCACTTTCATCTACTAGTGGGAATTTTTCATTATAGAACTTGGCTTGTATATTCCAATGATGGGCTTCCTCAAAATGCCCTAGGTCTTCGTGAGCAAGCAAGTTGGATGCACACCCACTTAGTTTCTTTTGTTGAGCTTTCATATACTTATAGCTCTAGTGCATCCGTTGCATGGCAATCCCTACTCACTCACATTGATATCTATTGATGGGCATCTCCATAGCCCGTTGATATGCCTAGTTGATGTGAGACTATCTTCCCTCTTTTGTTTCTCCACAACCACCGTTCTATTCCACATATAGTGCTATATCCATGGCTCACGCTCATGTATTGCGTGAAGATTGAAAAAGTTTTGAAAATGTTAAAGCATGAAACAATTTCTTGGCTTGTCATCGGGGTTGTGCATGATTTAAATACTTTGTGTGGGGAAAATGGAGCATAGCTAGACTATATAATTTTGTAGGGATAACTTTCTTTGGCCATGTTATTTTGAGAAGACATAATTGCTTTGTTAGTATGCTTGAGTATTATTATTTTTATGTCAATATGAACTTTTGTCTTGAATCTTACGGATCTGAATATTCATACCATGATTAAGAAGATTTACATTGAAATTATGCCAAAGTACCACTCCGCATCAAAAATTCTCTTTTTATCATTTACCTACTCGAGGACGAGTAGGAATTAAGCTTGGGGATGCCTGATACGTCTCCAACGTATCTATAATTTTTCATTGCTCCATGCTACTTTATCTATTGTTTTGGACTATAATGGGCTTTATTTTCCAATTTTATATTAGTTTTGGGACTAACCTATTAACCGGAGGCCCAGCCCAGAATTGCTGTTTTTTGCCTTTTTCAGTATTTCGAAGAAACAGAATATCAAACGGAGTCCAAAGGGAATGAAACCTTCGGGATCGTGATTTTCCAACCAAACGTGACCCAGGAGACTTGGACCCTACTCCAAGAAGCGCCAGAGGCGGTCACGAGGGTGGAGCCCCCCCCCCCCCGGGGCGTGCCCCCCTACCTCGTGGGCCCCTTGGAGCTCCACCGACGTACTCCTTCCTCCTATATATACCTACGTATCCCCGAACAATCAGAACAGGAGCCAAAAACCTAATTCCACCGCCGCAACTTTCTGTATCCACGAGATCCCATCTTGGGGCCTGTTTCGGAGCTCCGCCGAAGGGAGCATCTACCACGGAGGGCTTCTACATCATCACCATAGCCCCTCCGATGAAGCGTGAGTAGTTTACTTCAGACATTCGCGTCCAGAACTAGTAGCTAGATGGCTTCTTCTCTCTTTTTGGATCTCAATACAATGTTCTCCCCCTCTCTCGTGGAGATCTATTCGATGTAATCTTCTTTTTGCGATGTGTTTGTTGAGATCGATGAATTGTGGGTTTATGATCCAGCTTATCTATGAACAATATTTGAATCTTCTCTGAATTCTTTTATGTATGATTGAGTTATCTTTGCAAGTCTCTTCGAATTATTCGTTTGGTTTGGCCAACTAGATTGGTAGTTCTTGCAATGGGAGAAGTGCATGGCTTTGGGTTCAATCTTGCGGTGTCCTTACCCAGTGACAGAAGGGGCAGCAAGGCACGTATTGTATTGTTGCCATCGAGGATAACAAGATGGGGTATTTATCATATTGCATGAATTTATTCCTCTACATCATGTCATCTTGCTTAAGGCATTACTCTGTTTTTTACTTAATACTCTAGATGCATGCTGGATAGCGGTCGATGAGTGGAGTAATAGTAGTAGATGCAGAATCGTTTCGGTCTACTTGTCACGGACGTGATGCCTATATACATGATCATACCTAGATAACCTCATAACTATGCTCAATTCTAGCAATTGCTCAACAGTAATTTGTTCACCCACCGTAGAATATCTATGCTCTTGTGAGAAGCCACTAGTGAAACCTATGGCCCCCGGGTATATTCTCATCATATCAATCTCCATCGCTTTATTTACTTGCTTTGCTTTTACTTTTTACTTTGCATCTTTATACCAAAAATACCAAAAATATTATCTCTATCAGATCTCACTCTCGTAAGTGACCGTGAAGGGATTGACAACTCCTAATCGCGTTGGTTGCGAGTAGCTATCATTTTGTGCAGGTACGAGGGACTTGTGCGTGACCTCCTACTGGATTGATACCTTGGTTCTCAAAAACTGAGGGAAATACTTACGCTACTGTGCTGCATCGTCCTCTCCTCTTCGGGGAAAACCAACGCAAGATCGAGACGTAGCAGCTCTCTCTTCTTCTCTCGCGGTGCAGGAGCTGCATGGGGCGGTGCCGCCTTCTGAAGGGGGCTCGGGGTAGGCGGCCCTGGTGCCCTCTTCGTCTTTCGCGGTGGACAAGGTCTCAGTGGTCGAGGTCTTACCTCCGGGAGGGGGTTCGGAGTAGGTGGCCTTAGAACCATCTCCTTCCCTCGCGTTGCCGGAGCTGCAGGTGGCAGCTCCGCCGCCTGGAGGGGTTCGAGGCAGGTGGCCACGGAGCCCTTTGCATCGGGGGCGCCTAGGGTGTCCGCCACTCCTGTGGTGGGTGGGGAGTTCGGGCAGCTGACCCATGCATCCCCCTCCCCCGGTGCGTTGTCGTCTCCGTGCTGTGGGGCGCGACCGACGTTGGCGGCTAGTGTTCCCGCTGGTTCGGCCATGGAGGATGACTGGTTGCGTGTTTGGGGTGAGGCAGGAGACCCCACCCCAAGCAGGGTCACTCGGGAGGAGGTTATTACTTTTGGAGGGATTCCGGATCCGGTCTCTGAGGGGCGACGGTTGAGCTGCCGCCTCCAGGATTGTCCGGAGGTTGACGATGTACAGCTGCGGTGCACCGTGAGGGCGGCTAAGCTTCGTGACGTTGAGGTCACTACTGGTATGTCGGTTATTACCTCTAATTCTATTTTGCATTTTTCTAATGATGAGATTATTAATAATGCAAACCAATTAGGAGTTTCACTAGGTAGTAATGATAGTGAAATTTCTAATTCCGTTAATGATATCCTGGATTTAGAGGCGGAGCGGGTTTCAGAGATAATTCGTAACTTAGCAGTGGTTAAACCCATGAATGATTCCGATATTGATGCTTTGGGGGTCAGGTTGCTCGATAATTTCTGTGCGGATCTTGTACCACCCCTCCCTGAGCCTGAGGAGGAGGATGACACCTCTGAGGCTGTCATGGTTACGTCCACTGAGACTGGTTGTGAGGACCGGCTGGGGGTGAGAACCAACCTAAACGCAAGTGGAAGCCAAAGATTAACCCGGCTTCGACAGTGCGTAGGAGTGCTAGGATCCGTACTGCCAAAAAAATTCATGACGAAATATCAAAGGAATCTTTTGGAATAGCAGAAGTCTTAAAGACTTGGCTAAAAGAAGGTTTCTTGCAGAGGCGTCTATCGAGCATAGGTTGGACTTCATCGCATTGTCGGAAACTGGTAGAGATAATTTTTTACCACAATTTCTAAATACTTTATGGGGAGGTATTGATTTTGACTGGCACTGGCTGCCATCGAGAGGGAGATCTAGTGGGATCTTACTCAGAGTTAGATGCGATTCGCTCGAAATTAGAAGTGTGGTGATGGGAGACTTTGCAGTTAAGTTTCGGGTGCGGTCAAAGGTCGATGGGTTTTATTGGGCTCTGGTGTCGGTATATGGTGTCGCATAGCCCGAGGTCAAACCTGAGTTCTTGGCTGATCTGGTTAGGATTTGCGGCTCTGAGCAGCTTCCAATCCTGGTGGGGGTGATTTCAACATCATTAGAAGGCGTGACGAGAAGAACAATGATAACTTCGACATCATTAGAAACACTTTTTCGTTCGAGCATCATGTAGGTTGTCGAATAATAACATGTGCATCATGTAGTATCGAGGATTGATTCCAATTCCACAAAGAATCAAATTAAAAGCAACATGACACAGTAACATGAACTCAATATATCTAAATAATCAACTATGCAAGGACAAAAACCTCCCTAGCTTCATGACACCTACATGAAAAGAATCAGAGTATTTCTCTTCCCAAAAGCACTATGTCTACCTCTAAAGACGGTGGTAAGAAGAACAAACTCTTAAGGATCAGGAGCATTCAAGCAAATAGGTTTAGGGTTTTGCGTGGGTGACACATCTCACTATATATAGATGATCATATTACATATGTATACACGTACAAATACATTATATGCAAACTAGAACCTATTTTACATGCCCCCTCAATCTGAACTACATACAAGATTCAGATCTGAAGCGGTCCAGCATCTGACGGGTAGCGGGTTTAGTAAATACATCTGCTAGCTGATCATCTATTGAAATGAACCTGACCTCCAATGCACCGAAAACTACTTGTTCCCTCACAAAGTGGAAGTCAATTTCAATGTGTTTGGTCCGAGGATGAAACACTGGATTTCCCATCAGGTAAGTTGCCCCTAAATTATCACACCACAATATAGGTGTGCGCTGCTGTGTAACTCCAAGTTCTGTGAGAATTGAGTCTATCCAAATGGCTTCAGTCACGCCATTGGCTAATGCCTTATACTCTGCCTCGATGCTAGATCTCGAGACTGTATGCTGCTTCTTTGAACTCCAAGATATAAGATTGGGTCCAACAAACACAGCAAAGCCACCCGTGGAACGCCTGCCATCAACACAGCCTGTCCAGTTTACATCGGTGAATATACTGACTCCAGTAAATAGGGACTTATAAATGCGTAGTCGTGTGTCTAGCGTACCTTTGACATACCTCAGAATACGGTTGACTGCCTCCCAATGAATCTCTGTGGGCTGAGACAGAAACTGACATACTTTGTTCACAACAAAGGAGATATCGGGACGAGTGAGTGTCAAATACTAGAGTGCTCCAACTACGCTGTGATACCTGAAAGAATCATTAGTACCCATCAGTGCACCACTGTGACGTGAGAGATTCTCGGATGTTGCAAGCGGAGTGGAAGTGCACTTGCAGTTCTCCATGTTGACAGGATGAAGAAGATCAAGCGCATACTTTTCCTGCGTCAATGTCATGCCCCCTGAATGAAAGGACGCTTCCAATCGAAGCAATTACTACAGCCGACCTAAGTCTTTGATGGGAAAAGTAGCAGACAAGGACTGCACAAGGCAATCAACCACAGCAGGTGTAGAGCCAGCAATCACAATATCATCAACGTACACCAGCATGTATATCTGAATAACACCATGTCAAAAGATGAACAAGGATGTGTCTTCTTTGGAGGCAACAAAACCAAGCTATGAGAGGCGCTTACTCGATCGAGCATACCAGGCACGAGGCGACTGCTTGGGCCGTAGATGGACCTCTCAAGTTTGCAAACATGAGAGGGATAAAGAGCATTCTCAAATCCAGGGGGCTGCTGGATGTACACATCTTCGGCCAAGTAACCGTGAAGAAAGGCATTACTCACATCAATCTGTCGAAGGCTCCACCCACAAGAAACAGCAAGAGAGAGAACCAGGCGAACCGTGGCAGGTTTCACCACTGAGTTGAAAGTATCTCCATAATCTATCCCTTGCTATTGAGTGAAACCGCAAGCAACAAGGCGAGCTTTGTGCTTGTCGAAAAAACCATCCGGACGATGCTTGGTCTTGAAAATCCACTTGCAGCCCACAACATTAACACCAGGAGGCCGAGGCACCAACACCCATGTGTTTGTATGACGAAGAGCAGCAAACTCCTCAAACATGGCGGCACGCCAAGCAGGTTCACCAAGAGCATCACGGTGAGAAACCGGTGCAGCGAAAAATGCTCGCCGATGAGAGTCATACCGAACCGTGCCATCGGTGTAAGTCTTGTCCTTCGCATATGATCATGGTGACGAGTGACCATGGCATGCCCTTGAGCTGCATCACCGGCAGAGGGTGGTGGCGGCGACGGAGACCCGGCCAGTGGTGTCGCGGTTGAATTCTCTTCATCGACAGGCGACACGGGTCGGGACGACGCAGTGGGCAAGTCCGGTCCAGGCGATCCGGGAGAGTCGGGCGACGCGGCAGGCGACCCAGCCAATGCCGACGCGGTGGGCTGGGCCGGTCCAAGTGATGATTGGGAACTGGGCGAGGGCGGGAGCCCGGGAGACGCAGTCGGCGACCAAACCAAGGCCGCGGACTCTGCGTCAGCATTGGGAGGCGTTACATGCACGTCCCATGCATGCACATCGACCGCAGCATTGGGCGCAGGAGCAGCGATGGTTTCCTGTGAAGACAACAAAGCAACATCTCCTGCAGGTAACAAGTCAGATGACAAATAGGACAAGTCATATTTTCACACACGGACATCCAAAACCGGTTCATTAGATGGAGAAGTGAGGGCATGCTCAAGAGAAGCAATGTCAACCAAAACACCTGGGTTGGAGTAAGGAAAAATTGTCTCGTCAAAAACAACATCACGAGAAATATAGATTCTCCCCAAGGTGCGATCAAGACACTTATAGCCCTTATGCAGAGGACTATAGCCAAGGAATATGCACATCTTGCAACGGAACTCAAGCTTGCGAGCATTGCACTTGCGAATACTAGGCCAGCAAGCACACCCAAAAATCCGAAGAGAGGAATAGTTGGGCTGAACGTGAAACATGCGAAACAAGGGAGTGTCCTTGTTGAGAACCGGAGTGGGCATACGGTTGATAAGGTAACATGCCGTAAGAAAATGCGCATCCCAAAACCGGAGTGGGAGAGATGAGTGCAGAAGTAAGGCAAGGCCGGTCTCGACCAAATGACAGTGTTTGCGCTCGGCAATACCGTTCTGCTGAGATATATGTGGACACGACACACGATGAGAGATGCCCGTGCATTGAAAAAAGCGATGGAGTTTGTGGTATTCACCACCCCAATCGGACTGAACGGCCTTGATTTTACAATCCAAAAGGCGTTCGACATGAGCCTGAAAATTATAGAAGACTTGTTCAACATTAGACTTGTGTTTGAGCAAATAAATCCAAGTGAAATGCATGTAGTCATCAACAAAACTAATATAATACTTGTACCACCCGAATAAGCAATAGCGGGACCCCAAACATCGGAATGTTTTAATTCAAGAGGTACAGTAGTGACATGATAAGACGTAGAATACGGTAGTTGATGACTCTTAGCACGCTCACAGGCATCACACACTAATGGTGAATTATTTGAACTAGAACACGGGAGATCATGGCTCCAAACAATGGAGGTGACCACATTATTTGTAGGATGGCCTAGATGCTGATGCCATTGCGATGACGAAACTCAGACACTGGAGGATGCATGGCGAGATGATGAGGACTATGCACGACCAAAGGGAATCGGGTAGACCCCCCTGACTTCTACCTTGAAGAATGATGCGCCTGGTTGCTTTGTCTTTAACAAAGAAACGACGACGATGAAATTCAACAAACACGTCATTATCACAAACAAGGCGATAGACAGAAAGAAGATGCTGGCTGATGTGTGGAACATGAAGGATATTGTGTAGTTTTAGGGATGAACAGGGTAAGCGGGAATGACCAATGTGTGAAATAGACAAACATGCACCATTGGCCACCCTGAACCTGGTCCTTGCCATCCTAGCGCACGTGAACCTGGAAACGCTCAAGATCACTCTTCAGGTGATCCGTAGCCCCGGCATCCAGCACCCAAGGGTAGTCGGCGGTGTTGGTGGAGGCCGAGTTGGCGGAGCGAGTGTTGTGGTGTTGGTCATAGTGCTTGCGACACTCATCGACCTCATGGCCCCAGGTCTTGCTGATTTGACACCTGGGGCGCCAACGATTATTGAGATGGCCACCACCGCCGTTGTTGCGGCCGTTGCCCCCGCCACCTTGCCGACCATTGCCGACGTAGCCAGGGTTGCGGTCGCGACCGCCGTTGGGTCCACCATTGCCGCCTTGGCGGCCTTGTGCCCAGGCTGGCAGTTTCCCTCAGCCGAGTGACCCCCACCATGCGAGGGGTTAGGGCTCCGAGTAGGGTGCGCGTCCACCATTGCCTTAGGAGCCCGAGCGTGTCATGGAATTAGCAGAGGGAGACCACCCCTCCACCGCACTCTGCTGAGCCTGCAGCGCTTCAAACGACAAAACGAGCGAGTAGAAACTGGAGCAGGGCATAGGTGCGTTACTCACACCCAGGGAGGTGAAGATGGAGTTGTAGGCGGAGCCGAGTCCTGTGAGGATGTGACCGATGAGCTCATCATCGCGGATCGGGGAGCCGCCGGCTGCCATGGTGTCGGCGAGGGCCTTCATCTTGTGCATGTACTCAGCCGCGGACATCTCCTCCTTCCTCAGCGTCTGGAGTTGACGCCGGATATGAGGAACGTTGGCGCGGCTTTGCGCACCGAACATGGCACTGACGGTCGTCCGTACCTCCTGCGCCATCTCGCAGCTAATGAGCTGGCAGGCGATATCCTCATCCACGGAGGTGAAGAGAAGACCCTTGACCTTCTGATCCTGAGTCTAGCAATGGTGGTACGCGGGGTTGGCGGCGGTTGTCACGGCATCACCGGTGCCCACGGTGATGGTTTTGTCCGGTGCCGCATGAAGTTGTGGCGGCCGAGGCGGACGGAGATCGCCGAAACGGCGAGTGCGGCAGGAACCGAGGCGGCCGCGGGTGAGGTGATGGTGCCAACGGAGTTGGAGAGCGACAAGGCAGCGGAAGACATCGCGGCGACGCGGAGGAGAGCAGCACGCGGCCGCGGAGAGGTGGACTCGCGGCGGCGGCGCGGAACAAAGCGGCGTGCGGCGGCCCGGAGGCTAACTGATACCAAGTTAAAGCAAATAGGCTTAGGGTTTTGTGTCGATGATACATCCACCTCATGTCTCACTAAATATAGATGATCAGATTACATACGTATACACGTACAAATACATTATATGCAAACTAGACCCTATTTTACAAGGAGGTTCTTCCACCTCTCAGCGTCAAGATGGCATCCGGAGGCGAGGAATCACCATCGGGAACTTCAGTGATTCACCTTCAAACCCTAATCTCTCATAACAATAATTTCATTTTCTATTCTAATGAGAATGACACGTTTTATAAAGCATCATGCCAGCTAGGCCCTAGGCCCACTAGAACCCACAACAACAATGCAAGCTAAATATATACGAGTGTTCCCTAAACTAACATAGTTCTTTTCTTCGAAAACAACTAATCTGGAGTGCTGTTATAGTAGGGTATTCTATATATCAGAATAGGTTTTCTTGCGAGGGAGATATCTAAATAGTTTATCACTAGTACTTTCTATTTTTTACCCACATACATATATTTCACCTCATCACATATGCCACGTAACTCTCCACATAATCAAGTACATGTAATCCCCTTCGTATTTCATTTTCCAGCACATCCAAGCCCTCCATACCTTTTATTTTGTATTATTTTCTACAAAATATAATTGCCTAAACGATGATTGTTGTTGCACGATAATCGTCAACACAATGGATGATGGTTCTTGTTGTATCCTTGTATGGATGTAGAGGTATTTTGATATTTTTTACTACAATTTTCTAATTTATGGCTTCTATATTCTCAATGACAAATATTACAACAATAATATAGACACCCCATTGCCAAGGCCGTGCAGGACGGGTAGTCATCACCAAACCACAACCAGAGACGCGCCTGTACCGACCGTTGTTGTTGAAGCTCCATAGGAATAGCTAAGCACATAACCTCTTCGAGCCACCATTGTATGCACAATACCTACTTGAAAGCACCCTATTTTCTTTATCCTAACTACCACACATGTGTTTTATCTCAAAATTTTGCACGTATTGGCTAAGTTAAATGATACTTTCTCATTCCTTTGGTCAGAAGTCCTGTTTTTTTTTTCATATAGCGCTGTTTGGGCCCACCATAAGTTGAACGATTACTTACTATAGTAAAATCATCGTAAATGTAGTATTTTACTCCCTTCTTGTCAAAATACATTGAAATTATTTCCTCAAAAAATACATTGCATATAACTTTTCCCAAAGTAAAACTTTATAAATCTCCATAAAGCATATAGAATAAATCATAAAATGAAAAAACAATATCATTAGATTCATAAATAATGTTCATATATTTTATGAACTTTGTCAAAATTTACAAAGTTTGAGTTGGAAAAAAAATCTTATATGTAGTATAAGAAACGCCTCTCCTCTCCTTTGCCCCTCAAGTCTCCTCTCCGTTTTTTTTAACCTTTTTTTTATAAAAAACAAAACCCTCCTCTCTCTCTCTCTCTCTCTCTCTCTCTCTCTCTCTCTCTCTCTCTCTCGCTCGCTTGGACCGCTCTCGTTCCTCCTCCGCCGCATCGCCGCCCGCACGCCACCTCATCGGACTCGAGCAGAGCGAAGGGAGATCTTCTCTCGGTAAGCCCTAACCCGCTCATCTCCCTTTCATCTTCTTCGTCTGCGCCGTGGAATTTTGAATCCTCATCATTCCCCGAGCGACCCCGACGCCAAAACCCTACCCGCCTGACCTAGCTCCAAGTCTGATGTCGAGAGAGACGGCGTTCTTTAGAGCGCTACTGCTCTAGTGTAGGCTAGCGAGATGCATCCGCCCTTCCCCTGCTCTTGCAACTGCCTCGACCCCCCTGCCCGTGTTTCCTCAAAAACAGCCCTGCTGCTCTTGCAACGGTGTTCCCGGTCTGCTTTGCTTGCGGTGCCTGTATTCCTGCTGATAACTAAATAGTCTTCTGTTGTGGTTGTTGCACAACTGTACGATCGATGATGTATGACAATCTTTTCATGATTGTTTCTCCGTTCAATTGTTCACATATATGGATTGGATGGATTCTAGCCCTCTATTAATCCTACTAACTTCACCATCTTCTGCTAGATCTTAGGATTGTTCATCATTTTCTTCCCGCAGAAGAAGATAAACAGCAAAGATAGGCCAAAAATCGTTATATGTGTTGGTCAGCCTTTGTGACTACATCTCTCAAGCTGTTTCAGTGAATCTTTGCTCGCTACTCAAATTCTTAAGCTCACACATTGACCGTTGTTCTTTAGACAGTTTTTCTGTCGTGTATGTGTCAGAGGGGTCAATAACTGACTGCAAATTACCCCAGTGAGATGAATTGCTGGACTGGCTCCCGTCCTCTCGCCCTCCCATCGCTCCCGCGGGCGGCAGATGGGCGAAACCCTAGCCCCAAACAACCCCCTCCCTCCCTCGCCCCCTTCCTCCTCGTCGCCGCCGGGCAAAGCCCGGGCGGCGTCCGCGGTGGT
>NC_041385.1:833960513-833988977 GCF_002162155.2 Triticum dicoccoides
TGGCGACGTCTTGGGGGCGCGGCTGTGGCGCGGAGGCTCGGGCAGGCGGTGGTGCTGCGGCGGCTGCGTGGGGTGGGGCGCGCCAGGGGCATGGACCGGCTCGTCCTGGCGGCTAATCTGGGCCCCGGTGGCGCGGGCCATGGGTGGTGAGGGCGGCGGTGGGGTCCGGCTTCAGGTTCCTGACGGCTGCGGGGTCCTTCCCCTTTGCGGGCGCGCGGCGGTGCACGGGCGGCAGCGCACTGCTTTGTGCGGCGGGGCTCCGGGTGGTGAGGAGGCGATGGCACGGCCACTTGGCTGCGGGCTGCCGCGGCGGCTGGCGGCGATGCCCTCCTGACACAAATCTGGGACCTTTGGGGCCCCATCTGGGTCGTGGCGGCCTTGACTCGACTCCGCCTGCGACGGCTCTGGCGGACGGAAGTGTGGCTCCCATGGGGGGTTGCGGTCTTGCGGAGACGGCTGCGCGCCCACTGCAGCGTGGTGACGGGAGCTTCAAGAGCCATTTCGAGCTCGGTCGGGCCCATGTGCCTGGTGTGCTCCCCTTGCTGCGTCCGGTCGGTGACCGCCGATGGCGGTCGAGGTTGTCCCCTCGCGCGTGGCTGATGACGGTGCCGCTCCTCGTTCCCGGCTGCTCCCTCTTGGACTCATCGGCCCCGCTTCGATCTCCACGGTGAGACAGCGGTGATGACTCCAAGACCGTGGTGGCGCATATTGGTGGGCGGCAAGTGTGGTGGAGCGCGACGGATCGGTCGGGGTGGTGGGTGTGTGGCGGACGGGAGAAACCCCTGTCGGCTTGGCCGGCAAAGACGCAGTGGCGCCCATGGGCGCCATTGTTCCTTCTTAAAGGGCGTCGGGTATCCCCCTCACCCATGCCCCTCCACATACCGGGGGAAATCCTAGGACTAGTCTGGGCAGCAGCGTCGTCATTGTCGAGTTCCTTCCTGAAGGCGTTGCTTGGTATGCAGTGGTTCGAAGTGCTAGTAGTGCGGTGGAGGTCTCCGGAGGGTGCAGCGGCTGCGGATCATCATCGTTTTCATCGATCCGACTCTGTTGTCATTAGTTTCTTTTTTCCTTCTTTTTTATTTCTTTTGGGCGTGCTTGTGTTGTCTGCCCCAGCAATGAATTCTCAGATGTATCGGGTCGTTGCTATATCTATATACCCGGGCGGAAGCCTATTTCGAGTGTATGTGTCAGAGAAGTTATAGTGCTATTGATATAAAATGAAACTAGAAATGTATGTTTAGCAAAAAAACAAAAGCATTCTCCTTTAGTGCACCACTTAGTTTGCTCAGGATATAATACAATTTGGTGAGTATATATCCCGAGACAAATAGGGGAAGTACATAAAAACGGCGACGTTTGTTGCTACCCTGTGAAAAACTGCACTTGACAGGTGTGTTCACCAAATAGAAATATCACTTGACTGACAATACCATATGTTTCATTTTATTCCCTAGCAACTCACGGCACCTAACGAGTCTCTACTGTGTATAGAACTGAGTATATCATTAATGATTGCTCAAGACTTAACTTTGCATGCTAGGCTTAGTGTGGCACCTTGTTCTGTATAAACGAAGTATTTATGCAGTACAGTTCTCTTCCTGGTTGTACTGTTCTTTTATTTAAAAAACGGGTTCTTTCTACTACCTGGAATTGTTGTCTCCTTTTGTGTACTGTTCTACAGTCTACATATTCTCTAACAATTAGTGATGTTTGGTTTCCTAGCTCATCCGGGATGCGTATCTTTGTCAAGACCCCCACTGGAAGGACAATCTGCCTCAAGGTCCACTCATCAGACACCCTGTACACTGTCAAGGCAAAGATCCAGCAGCAGTACTGCCTCTTCTTCGATGGGGTGCAGCTAGAAGACAACCGTACATTAGCCGATTATGGCATCCAGCATGACTCTACGATCGACCTCCAGGAAAAAATGCAAATCTACGTGACAGAGACGCGGGCAGGCAGGACCATTGCCCTTGAGGTTGACAGCCTATACACCATCGGTAACGTGAAGTCCAAGATCCAGGACATGGAGGGTTTTCCCAAGGGCCAGCAGTGCCTCATCTTCGCCAACAAACAGCTGGAGGATGACAACCGCAGCTTGGCTGACCACAACATCTGGAAGGAGTCCACCCTCCTCCTTGTCCTCCTCCCGTGTAGGCCAGGAGAAAGTAGGATAATGCACATCTTTGTCAAGCCTCTGAAAGGGAAGACCCTCACCCTTAAGGTTGAGAACTCGTATACCGTCGACGATGTCAAGATGAAGATCTATGAGCAGGAAGGCACTTGCCCTAGCCAGCAGCGCCTCATCTTTGCTGGCAAGCAGCTGGGGGGCGGCTGCACCCTGGCGGACTATAACATTCGGAGTGAGAACACCGTTCATTTGGTTTACCGCCTTTGTGGTTGCTGAGCTGCATGGCCTGCCATTCAGTAACTAGTTTTATTTTGCTGGAGCCTTCTTCGAGTAGTAGCACGTTGTCGGTAAACTATCATTCTGGTAAGTATTGTTCCTTCACAGTAGAAGCGTATCATTTAGTATAGTATGTTAATGTCTCGATCAGTTCTTTTTATCTATCAAGAGTCCCTGGGTCTGTATTGCCCTCAGTTGAGAAATACAGTCTGTATGCAGTTTGATTGACCGACAAAAATCCTCTTTTATTTACTCATTTCTTTCATGTCTGGACTCTGGATACCAAGCGCGGTTAATTTTTGTATCCATGTTTTCATCTATGTCATCACCGTGAAAAGTTGAAGTGACGAGGATCGTAACACTATGCTTGTATGTGTTTTACAAGGAAAAAATATTATCGCATATTGTGAACCACATGAATGTCACATGAGTAGGAACCAGGACTGCAAATAGGAGTTGAAATCAAGTTGTCCTCGACGAAAGGGGTGTGGCGCAGGAGCGGCAGAGGAGGACAAGGAGGTGTTATTTGTATATGATCCCCTCAGCCACCATGCAGCATTGGGGGCATAGTCACCATGGTGGGCGGCGTGGCATTGGGGATTTGGGGTGGTAGCGTTTAGGGTTTGAAGGTGGATGACAAGGTATTTATAGGAGGGGAGGCTAGAGGGCCATGGGGTGGCCGAGGCAAGTGGTACACCGCCAACGGTTTGGCTATGAATGCTCTGGCATCAGTTTCTATAAGGATAGGTAGGGTTTAGGGATAAAGATTGTTTTGGTCAAAATTGAACAAACAGAGAATAGTTTCAGAGGAGACTCTTTGAGGTGTTAAACTTTGTAGGAAGGACTAGACTTGCAAAATGACAAAAACTGTTTTTTGGAGTCAAAAGGAATTTAGAAAAACGGTCCCTTTCATCCATCTCAGGATTAACAAGTAAGAGATTATGTTCCCTCAAAATGGGACTTAGGATATAGTATATGTTGGTAAAAGGTGTTAAAGAGACAATTAGCTAAGCTAACAAGCCAGCTCTTCATAACTTCTCAGGAGTACATTTTCTCCTAACTTTTCCCCCATAGCTTTTTTTTTTGAGCATCAGTACAGACACAAGCGCTCATATACACGCGCATACACTCACCCCTATGAACGCACACACGCACACCCTACCCCTATGAGCACCTCTGAAAGACTGAGCCGGCATATCATTTTGAGATTTACGAAGCCACCGTAGGCGCCTCGTCTAAGTTGTCCTCTATTTACGCTTCAAAGGGAAGTTCGAGCACACTGTGATAATTTTTTTATTTTTGCACTACTTAAGTTTGACCTATCAAATGGATATGCACGGTTCTCATTAGATTGATCTAATGTAGGCCAAGTGTTCAGTACATCGGAGCACACCACATTTTTATTAAGAAGATTATATTGTGTGAATAATGGCAACTAGAATAACAATATTTCTTCCATAGCCTTATATTTATACATAAACGTAATGACAACTTCACAAACTAGATGATTGCCCCATGCCTTGCCATGAAAAATAAATATTGTAATCCAGAAACGTGTATTGAACTTGACAACATTACGTTTGGTTTTCCATTCATATAGGACATGCATTGCATCTGTGTCTCAGTTGAGACTGGCTGAGAAAAAACAGGCAAAAAGAATCAACATATGCATGTTGTTTGGTTGCCCGTATCTAGACTTCTTGCATTAGGGGAGCAATTTTGGCATGACGTTATGTGTCCTGCACTGGCTTTTTTTGCGAGAAAACTTCCATTCGCCAAATGGATTATGGCAGTATAATGAACACCAGAAATAATAAAAATTACCTACATATTCGTAGACTACCTAGCAACGACTACAAGCACTGAAGCGAGCCAAATAAGCGTCGCCGTCATCGCCCTCCCTCGTCGGAGTTAACATATAGGCATCGTGACTAAGAGTTAATAACTACAAATAACACACATAGTTACACAGTGCTATGGCGATTGCGGTGGATAGTGGCCTCGTCGCCGCGTCCGACACGACGAGCATAGAGTCGTGGGCGACCGGTCCCACCGGCGGCACGGCGAACTAGTTGCTAGCGTCGTCGCTGCAGTGAAAGTCCGCGGGAAGGGAGGAATAAGAGGGCGCTGATGCAGAGGATAGTGGAGGAGAAATGCAGTGCGCGCCCCATGGTAGCGCCAGTGTGGTAGGACGAGGGAGAGAAGGTCTAAAGGAACGACGCCGGAGACGACTCCAGTGTAGTCGGACGTGGGCAAGGAGGACGAGAGGAAGGATGCCGATAGTGACGCTAGTGTAGTACGATACGGACGAGGAGGCCGAGAGGAATGACGCCAGTGCGGTAGAATGCGGGCGAGGAGGCTGAGAGGAACAACGTCGATAGTGGTGACAGTGCAGCAAGGCGCAGGAGAGGATACCAAGAGAAACAACGTTAGTGGTGATGGCAATGTAGTTGGACGCATGAGAGAAAGCCGAGAGGAACAATTAGAAGAGATGAAGGAGATTAAAGAATGTCATTAAAACATACCACATATATGCATATGTACAATCTATGAGAAAGATGTAGAGCTACTCGTCAACGATCGTCGAAGCAAAATATATGCAACACAAAAGTTGTGTGAAATTGCAAGATGAAGCTACTATAGTCAAATGAAATTTCAAACGGTCGCCCATGCGCAGCGAATTTCACGGAATTCGTCCGAAATAGCTCTAAATATGAACATAGATTAAACATTTATGGTCCAACAAACTGCGAACCGATCAACTGAATGAAACTACAACATCGATGTGCATGTTTTTGTGTAGACTTTACCTCAAATTAGAGCATGGTTGGGTGCAAATTCATATCCAGGGTGTACCCAGCGTGAAGGAGCTCATATGTAAGTGCATTAGGAGAGTCACCCCGTGAGCTCGATAGCATCACTCGGGCGTCGCTCGTGAAAAAACTAGCGAATCGAGCATTCCCTGGGAACTAGGCTTATAGCTGCTTTAAAGTTCGGCAATGTAGGTCCAACAGTGAATGTAGACAATCAAATGGGCCACCTGATTAAGGTGTATACGGGCAACCAAACACACCCATAGTGACAAATATCCACACTCACCCTCTTCTTTCATAATTACATCAGATATGCGCGTATCTAGTACTCTCTATCTTGACCAATAATGGACAATTGAGAATGAACATGCAAGTCTCAAAAATATTTTATATTAATAAACAGAGGGAGTATAGGATAAGCAATAGAAAGACATCAAAATACCTGCTTGGAAGTCTTATGACCAATACCTCTGGTACAGAACCGCTTGTCGCCGCTACAACCCTCACATGCACAATACATTTTTTCCCGGAAAAACTTTCGATTTACTCATCATCTGTTAAGTTAGTGCAAAAAATGCCAGAAGTAAAAATAACACCTATGTCCATAGACCACCTAGCGACGACTACAAGCACTGGGGCTAGGTGAAGGCGCGTCGCTGTCATCGCCTCTCCCTCATCAGAGCTAGGCAAGCCTTGCTGTAGTAGACAATCGAGAAGTCATAGTGCTTAGGCCCTATGGGACCAGTGCACAGAGCAATGACAACCATCGTCGATGAAGAGAAGCGTGGATCGGAAGGATCCAATCTATAGACACATGAACACCGACGAACGAAGACCATATCCATATGGTTCCACTATAGACAAACGCCGACCGAGTCGAGATCCGTTAGAGGCAAACCTGATCCACACGTCCTCCAATAACGATAGAAACACCAGTGGAACGAGGCTAGAAAGGGATATCCTTATTCCGTCTTCAGAAAGCCCTCAATGTTTCGGCTCTTTGAGCAGGACACAAAATACAACAGAACGAAAATAATCAAAAAAGAAGCCCTCCAACTGGCAAAGGCTAGGATCCACTGAACTCCATGGCCCTAAGGCCACAGAAGACGAGGCAGGCCGATGACGACATTGACGAGAAGCACAAGAAACCTGAGCGCCGGTTGCCTCTAGTAGAGGAGGCGACCAATCCAATAACGTACTCGTGTAGCTTTTTTTGGTGGGGCTTGAAACACATCCACAATATTAGCTTGTAAATTTCATATTTTCTTTTGTGAACCAACACAGATGTCTTCCTTTTCTGAGAACACAGTATAGACGCAGACACTCATATACACACACATACATTCATCCCTATCAATACACACATGTAGACCCTACCCATATGAGCAGTGGTGAATCTATGATAACAATGGAGGATGGGCTCAAACTTAACGACCAGAAGATTAAATGTGAACTTAAAGAAAAAACCATTATCTTATAATATTTTTTCTGAAAGACCTTAAATAATCTCACACTGCTGGAAACATGAACTATTTGCATGTACCTTTTCTATATTTGCAAAGTATTATATTCAGAAGGAAAATTCGGATATGAATAGCTAAATAGCCACCTCCTACTCTTGCGTACGCTCGTGTTGGCTCGTGGCTCCCGGTGCGGGGCGACAACTGCAGCTTGCCGTGCTTTCCGCTCGGAGTTGAAGGCATGGAGCTTCGTGGTTCGATCCCCGCATGGCCGCGTACGTTGCTGTTGGCGGCTGTGCCCATGCGTGAGAGCCGGGGAGTACATGGGCTGAGACTTGAGGAATGAGAGCTAGGCTAAGTAAGAGCCGGGGAGTACATGGACGGCAACTCTCTGGTGTCGTTTTCCCCCACGGGGGCGTCATTTTTGGAGGTGCACACGGGCTCGAGGGACTAGAGGACGGCGACTTTGGTGGAGTGGTGCTTCATCTTACACATTGATGGTGGCGGATCTCGGCGGCGTGATGCTGTTGAGACTCGGCGTCTGATGCGCGTAGATGCACTCACGCAGGAGGAGGTTGCTGTCTGGCATCATGGTGACGTCGATGGCAGAGTGGCCAGACAAGGTAGAAGCCTCAATATGACCTAAAGACGGACCTGTGGAAGATGGCGGCGACGACACACGAGTGCGTCTGACCGGATTGTGCCCCAGACCCGGTATGTGCCTCGGCTAGGGCTTTCGAATGTGTTTCGGCTTCCGGCTTTTGATGTTAGGCTTAGGTGAGTGGTTTGGGTATTGGCCCAGCTAGCACCCCATCATCATTTTGGATAGGAGTAGCGGCATGTGTTGCCAAGATGGTGGATTCACGCACATTGTTGTAATACTTTGTAAGGTCCTTGAGAATAATCAATAAAGTGGCCGTATGCATCTCCCAGATGCAGAGGCCGGAGGTCATCCTCCTTTTCTAAAAAAAAAGTAAGAACCGTACTAGTAGTTGAAAAAATTGATTTATTGGAGCGTAGGCTTGAGCCTGTTAAAGCCTGTTTAGTTGATCCGCCTATGCCTATGAGCACCCCTAAGAGACTGAGCCAACGTATCATTTTGAGATTGACGAAGTCACCAAAGGCGCATCGTAGTCGGCGGGAACGTCTCCTTTTACTGAACGCGCATTACCGTAAATCTTGAAAAAAAAATAGGAATAATGTGAGCACTAGTAATTGAACCCTGCTGGGTTGGGATACCACTGCCCTCCTAATCATCCAACCACAGGTTGGTTCGCCAACACGCATGTCTTCTACTCCCTTCTTTTCTAAATATAAGTTGTTTTTAGAGATTTCAGTGCGGACTATATATGAATGTATATAGACTTATTTTAAAGTGTAGATTTACTAATTTTGCTCATCTCTAAAAAGACATATACTTAGGGACGGAGAGAGGACTTACTAAAATTTTCATGTTTGCCATCGAAATTTCACATGAGTTTGATAAAGTGACATTTTCTCCTTCCTTCGGTCAAAAGGCATGTCTTCATGTAACTCCTCACGACAGTTCCTTCATCTCCCCCTTGTGGCGAAAGGACCGTGGCCAGTCTCCTACCTACGGCAGCGATGCCAGGGCTGTCGCCTCCTCCGCCACTCCGATGGCTGGTGGGGGAGGGGATCCCGGATCTCCGCCTCAGTCATGTAGTTAGGGTTAGGATCCGTGTTTCCCACGTCGTGGTTTGGATGGCAGCGACCTCGGCAGCTAGAATAAATTTTCCCTTGCCTCGGCTCCATCTCGGTAGCGCCATGGCAGCGAGGTCGAGGGATCCATGGGAGATTGTCTGCTGTTGTTTCTTTGCCGCCGGAACATATCTGGTGTCCTCTGGTGGGCTGCCGGTGGTTGCCCAAAGCGACACCGTCCATGTGCATGGGAAGACTATAGTCTAAGATATCGGTTGGTGGTATGTGGATGACGGTTCATGTGCTGTGCCTCGACCACGTCGACGGTAAGCAGCGGTTCTGGGATGCGAGGAGTACGGGGGTGTCCCCCAGTCAACGCGCCACGGGGAACTCGGCTTGGCCAACGGCCAGACAATGGTACTTCCTCAACTCGGGCGATGGTATGTGGTCACGATGACAAGTGCAAATATTCCTAGAAACTTTCTGGTGTTTTCTTTTTTCTGGGGGAATATTCTACAAGTGTTTTTTGACTCATATCGTCCTTTGCCCTTTCCGAGCGATCTCATTTGTGTGTGTTGTACTGCAACTTGTGATGAATGAATCAATGACAATATTCTCAAAAAAGAAAAGAAAAAAGTCATGTCTTCATGTGGGCCAACATCGTCTGTGTCTCTGCAGTTGGCTTCCTTCTCCCACACACCTCTCCTTTTTTTTCTATATTGTATAATCCCCGTCTTTCCTCTCCTCTCCTTTTTCCCCTGATCCTTATATAATAATAAAAAATGAAAACCCTCTTTCTGTCTCTCTCGCTTGCACGGCACTCCTTCCTCCGCCGGCGCCGCGCCGCCCTACTCGAGCGGAGGGGACGGAGATCTTCCTCCTCTCGGTAGGCCCTAATCCGCTCCCTCTCCCTTTCATCTTCTTCGTCCGCGCCGTGAGTCCTCCTCCTTATCCGTGTGCATCCGCTGCTGCTCTAGTGTTCTTGACAGCCCTGCTGCTCTAGTGTAGGCTACCGAGATGCATCCGCCGCTCCCCTGCTCTTGTGTTTGCTGCGATGCCTATGTTACTCACGGTAGTTGTTTTTTGATGCCATTGTAGTTGGTGCACCACTGTTTGAATTTTTTTATAATGAATGTAACTGATTTCCATCCCTCGGGTCTACCGCCGTGCAATTGTTCGCATATGGATTGGGTGAATTTTAGCCTCTCTAGATCCTACAGTTCGTGTCAGGTAGGATTACATTGGAGGGTTGCCTGGTCTCATGGAATTTGTTGCTAACCTCATACCATCTTATATGTTACAGTAGATCTTAGGATTATAATTGTCCATCATTGCTTCTCGCGAAAGAAACTCTTCATCTAGAGATCGGTGATATACATGGCAGTTCTTGTTATTGTACCCTTGGTCCTCGCACCACAGAATCTAATAAGTTAGACACTTACTATTTTTAAAATTTTGTTTTGTTTATATGCGCAAGATAAAAAGATTGTCCAAAATCGTTAGATATTCTAGAACTCCCTCTGTAAAGAAATATAAGAGTGTTTAGATAACTACTTTAGTGATCTAAACGCTATTATATTTCTTTACGGAGGGAGTAATTGGCATATCAATTACTGACTGTCGCAGAGATGCCTGCGCAGAATCCTTTACTAACACGAAAATTGAATCCTTGACAGACTGCCTGCCAGAATGCCACCGAAGAAGCGCCTGCACCTGTCGCCCGCTCTTCCCAAGCTGGAAGACTATATCGAGGAAGCTGCTCCTGCTGTCTCTACCTCTGGCACAGAAGGTAGCATGGATGGTGAGGACGACGCATAAGCATCACATTCTTTGTTCTGTACGGGGTCGTTGAGCGGCTTGTTTATGTTTGACGACAGCAGCAGCAGCGGCGGGGACAACGAAGACGGTGGCAGCCATTCGTCGCAGGTTGACGGTCCCGACATGGACGAGTAAGTGATCGGAGTTCTGTTTTTAGACAGTTTTTCTGTTTTATATGTGTGTTTCCTGCAGTTAATACTAGCTGCTAGGTCCAAATCAGCCCCTCGGTTGCTGTTAGGATCAGTGCAATATCCTGTTAGGAAAGCATTTTGTTCACCTGATAAACTCTATTATCAGATTCTGGAACACATACTTGGTCAACTTAGACCCCTCAGCTGGCTAAATGAATCAAATCGACTCTTCTTCGGCCTGTCAAATATAAGTTTCCAGTGTTAAAGTACTCCTCAGGTGCTAATAGTCCCATTATGAACACTTATATTGTAGCTACATATTTCTTTGAAAAAGGAACTAAAATATTGCAGAACACTTGTAACTGTTCTATTAATTTTTAATCTGTAATTTATATGCCAATCGGTAATTGAAGATGTGATTTTCATGTTAGTCAAGGCTTATAAATTGTTTATTAATCTTGATCCTTGCAATCAATGCAAGTTAATCATGCCTAGTAATTATGTTATTGTGATTGCTTGTTATATCCTATCCACGGAAAAAAGCTTATGTCTATTAGTTGGTATTTTTTCTGGACATAACATTACATCGTTATACTGAACCGTAGTTTCATCTTTTCTGTTCACAATGAAAAACATTTGTCAGAACAACAAGCAATAGTTGGTCGATTTGACTAAAACCAGATATGGTTTGTACATGTGTGTTTTCTGCTTCTTCTTCTCCTGTTTTTGTTTACTTGGGCTGTTGATTGCTTAGAAAAAGAACATACGAACAACCCCCTCCATCAAAAATAGTGCATACTATTACCGTGTTAATATTGAAAAGCTTCCAAATCTGCACACAAAGCTAGCCTGTGTTTTCACCATGATTGTTCTTCTCCAGCTATATTGGCCATGCAAATTCGTTAAAGTGTGGATTAGTGAGTTGTCTTTGTTTGTAGTTGTACCTTTGTTTTTATATATGGAGGATAATCAACAAAATAGCCTTTCCCCTTTGATTTGGTTAGTCGCATGTGAATTCACCTCATGCACATCTAACGATATGCATCATCGAATACAATTGTGATGAGAGGGAATAGAGGTGTAGGGGTGTGCGATGATCGATAAGGTGGAAAGTGGGTGAAATTTGATGTTTGTCCCGACATGATAGGTAGCAAAGCTTGCTGAAGCCAAGTCATCATACGTGGAGAAGAGTCTTGTTTCCACTGCCGCAAGAATCGAACGGTGCACCTTCGTTACTACACAGTAAGACATGTGTTGAAGTTGCCGCATGTCCTATATGATTGTCCATACTAAGATGCCACCATCCATCGTTTGTTGCTACACGGTTAAGTGTCTCACTTGACACATGTGTTAACCCGAATAGAAGTATCACTTGATGAATACTTATAACTATATAGTCAAAAAAAATACTTATAACTACCCTCTTCAATATACTGAACTGAGTGATACCATGTGTATTTTTATGGTCGCTCAAGTCTTGAACTTTGCATGCTAAGCTTAGTGGATACCATGTTTTTTTTGTAGAAACAAGATATTTACAGAGTAGAATTCTCTTCTTGCTTGGATTGTTTCTTATTTAGACACTTCCTTACAGTATCTGCTGGAATTGTTGACGTTTTTGTGTATTGTTCTGCAGCCTAAATATTGTCTAATAATTGGTGTTTTTTGGTTTGCTAGCCCATCCAAAGTGCACATCTTTGTCGAGAATCTCGCCAGCAGGAAAATCTGTCTCAGAGGGGTCCACTTGTCAGACACCATTTACACCATCAAGGAAAAGATCCAGGAGCAGTACCGCCTCGTCTTCGATGGGGTGCAGCTGGAAGACAGCCGTACATTGGCTGATTATGGCATCAAGCATGATTCCACGCTTGACCTCCAAGAAATGATGCAAATCTTCGTGATGGAGACGCTGAAAGGAAGGACCATACTCTTGAGGTCGACAGCCTAGACACCATTGACAAGGTGAAGGCCAAGATCGAGGACATTGAGAGCTTTCCCAAGGTCCAGCAGTGCCTCATCTTTGACAACAAACAGCTAGAGGACGACAGGCGCACCTTGGCTGACCACAACACTTCGAAAGGGTCCACTCTTCTCCTCATACTCCTCCCGTGTAGGCCAGGAGAAAGTAGGATGATCCAAATCTTTGTCAAGTCCCTGGAGGGGAGGACCCTGACCCTTAAGGTCGGGAGCTCGGACACCATCATCAGTGTCAAGGTGAAGATCTATGAGAAAGAGGGCATTCCCCCTAGACAGCAGCGCATCCTCTTTGCTGGCGAGCAACTGGAGGACCAGCGCACCCTGGCGGACTACAAGATTCTGAGAAATTCTACCCTTGCTCTGGTGCTCCGGCTTTGTGGTTGCTGAGCTGCATGGCCTGCCATTCAGCATCCAGTTTTATTTTACTGGAGCCTTCCAGTAGTGGCGCGTTTTCAGTCAACTATCATTCTAGTACTATATGTTAGTATAGATATGCTCCAGGATTATTGCTTCACAGTACAAGTGTGGTGTCTTATCACTTATCAGTAAAACTACGTACTAGTATCATTTAGTACTTTAGAAGTATGTTATTAATGTGTTGAGTAGTTCTTTTTATCCATCTATCTAGAGGAACTACTATTAAGAGTCCCTGGTTCCGTAGTGTCATCACTTGATTGACAATACAGTCTGTATGCAGTTTAACCGACAGTGATGTCACATTGACTTGCATGTTTTTTTACAAAGAAGATTTATTATTGCATACTACCGAAAAAGGGTTTCCCCCCGCTTTGTATGCAAAGCAACCAACCGAACCATACATGGATAGGTGCTGGGGCGGAAGAAGCACAGTCACGCCCAAAAGAGACGACAGAGAAAGAACAAAAGAAAACAAATGCCGACAATGGCGGATCAACAAAAACGAAGAAGCCTCGCGATCGCTGCGCCCACCGGGATCTTCCACTAGACTCCAAGACTCTGAAGCACCGGCACCTATCAACACCTCCAAGAAGGATCACGACGATGACGGTGCTGCTACCAAGGGTTTCCCCCGGTACACGACGAGGTGAGAGAAAGGGTAGCCCCCGACGCCCTCTCGGAAGGTCAGGTGGCACCCACAGGCGCCACCGCGCCGGTCTCGGCCCCGCCGAAAGGGGTTTCCCTCGATCCCAACCCGCACCTCGGGCGCTCCGGATCCAGCCACCAAACCAACCACCACCCTGCGCCAACGCGGTCATGAGGCCCCCACGCCGTCTCACCACGGCACCGCGAAGTGGGGGCAGCGTGGCGAAGAATCAGAGCCGGGACTAGGGCACCAGCACCGTCGGCATGCGGGAGGGCCCCACCTCCACCATCCGCGACGGTAGCCGTCCGGACGCAATAGCAGGAGCACACCAGTCCCGGCCGAGCCCTCGTGGGCCCGTAAAGCTCCCGCCTTCGCGCTGCTGCCGGCACGCCATCGGCGCCGATGCCCCATATCCGAGCCGCTCCTCCTCCTCACCGCGCCGCAGACAACGAGGCCACACTGAGGGGCCGGCCCGCTAGGACCCAGATGGGGCCCGCCGGGCCCAGATCTGGGCCGGGGGCGCGACGTCGGCCACCCAGCACCACCACGTCGCCCCGCCGCCAAGGAGCACCGCCAGCACGTCCACCGCCGGCCACCCCGCCGGGTCACCGGACCGTCGCCAAGCCAAGCGACACCGCCGCCGCCCCTGCTCCGGGCCAGGAGGACGCGCGCGCGGGGAGAGGTGGTCCTGCCGCCGCCGGCACCCCCTGGGCCGGAGCCGGGGGCACCCACCGGCGACGGCAGGGGAGAGGATGAGGGGCGACGCCGAGAGCAGGGGCGCGGGGGGCGCCCCGGCGGCGCGAGGGCGGCAGGAGGGGCGGGGGAGGAAGGGCGGGGGAAGGGGGGCGGATCCGGGCTGCGCGCCAGCAAGGGCGGCCGGATCCCGCCGGAGACGGGCAGGGGGAGGTGGCGGTGGTGAGGGTTTCGGTCGCGGGAGCGGTCGCTCGCGGGGCTCTTCCACCAAGGTAGCCTTATTGCATACTATGAACCACATGAATGTCACATTGACTTGGAATTTGGACTGCAAATAAGAGTTGGAGTGTAAGTTGTCCTCGTCCATGCCGTTGGAGGAGAAGGAGGAGGACGGTGGCGTGAGGAAGGTGATGGGGCCACGGAGGAGGACAAGGAGACGTTCGCCGAATAGGCCCCCATTAGCCACCAATTGGAGCATTGGTGGCATAGGACCTTATGTGGAGCATGGTGGGTGACGTGGCATTGGGATTTTGGCTGCAAGGTCTTTGGCATTTGGGCTGCAAGGTCAAGGGCTTGAAGGCGGATTGGGATTTTGAGGGCCGATGATGGGGTATTTATAGGAGGGGAGGCAAGTGTTACAGCGCCAATGGTTGGGCCATGCGTGCTCTTTTAGAAGGATATGTAGGCTTTAAGGATAAGGACTATTTCTGAAAATTTTGAACAAATAGGGAATAGTTTCAGGGGTAACTCCTTGAGGTGTTTAATATTGTAGGGAAGGGCTACTTGACTTTTAACTTGCAAACCGGTTTGTCAAATGCTCCACCATGAAAAGTAAAATCGAAATAAATAGTAAAATAATTCATGAAATTTATGAATTTATTTGTGATAAACATTGACAAATGTTTTGTAAGCTTGCAAAATTATAGCACAAATGACATGCGTGGAAGGCATGGCAAAAAAAATCAGCACTCCAAAATGTTTTCGAACTAGCATTTTTGGAACATCGATTTTGTCACAACTTCCAAGAATGTCATTTCGTGCTAAATTTGGCAAGCAAACAAAACATTAGTCCAAGTTTAACACAAAACAATTTCAGATTTTTTTTGATTTTTTACTATTTTTTGGTTTTACTGTTCACAAGGGAGCATTTGAGCTCGGGTGTAGATACCCCATGTCCGCGTTAAAAGATAAACAGCTAAGCTAACAAGCCAACTCTTTATAAGTTCTCGGGAGTACATTTTCTGCTAACTTTCCCTGATAGCTGAAATACGAGTAAGTTTTTTTTTTGCGGGTGAAAATATTGTATTACCCACTTCCAAGGTTCATACAATCAATTGCAGCTAGCTCTAAAACTTCCGGAGGGCCAGACCCTAGCCAAGTCATGGTTCTGCCCTCAACATGAGCAAATTTTGCTAGGCTGTCACTAAACTTTATCTGGCTACGATTTACATGAGTAATACAAGTTTCAAGAAGGGACATAAGATACTTAATCGCTTTAATGACCAACGTGTAGACCAATATGTCCATCGCTGAAGACTGGATCAATTTGACTGCCACAATTGAATCCAACCCCATCTCCATAGGTAACTCACTTCTCTGCAGTGCAAAAGACAAACCTTCCATACACGCACATAGCTCGGCTTCAAGAGAATCCTGAGAAGAAAATAACTTTCGGCGGGACGAGAATATAATGACAAAGGAACCATCAATACCAAGCTTCACCCATCCCAGCTTAGGAGCAGAGCACTTGCGCTCAGCTACATTCGGTATCGCATGTGAACTTCTAGCCTCATACATGATGTAAGACTTACCTTTACTGGGGTCAGATGAAAGGTCTGTTTTAATCCCAATGAGAGAATCCAAACAGCACACCAAAACCTTTTAGATGCTTTCATAGGCGGAGGAGGTTTATGGTGCACGATCTCATTCCGAATATGACAGGCTCTCCAAAATGTCATTAGGACCATGGCTCTTTCTACTTCCTGTAGAGGTTCCAGCGTATGCAAAAGCCACTCATCGCCATTATTTAGTACTGATGTTAGGCACGACAGCGACCAAACTTCAGACATCGTGTCCCAGAGGACTCTTGACAGTTTATAGCGGCAAAGAGCATGATGGCAGTCCTCCAGTTCTGATGCACACACAGTGCACAGGTCATGCAGCTCCAGTCCTCTCCTGTTTTTGTTTCTCCATGTTGGCAGTGAGTTAGTAGCTACCCTCCCGCAAAGTTCTTAAACGTGGGCGATACATCAGAGGACAAAATTAATTTCCAGCAACTGCGACACCCATCAGAATAAGCACTAGAGCCCATAGCGGAGCTCCTATAAGCCTGTTCAAAACCAAATTCATATGCGCTCTTGACCGGAAAAACTCTGTATATACCGGGTCCCCAACCAAGTGAGTCATCCTTCTGCCGGGGAGATGCCCGTATCTTGAAAATTTCAACCACATCAGCCGGAAGGAAGAATTCCTGTAGCACAGCAACATTCCATGACCCATTATCATTAAGCAAATGTGAGACAAATCGTATCCTACATCCCCCTTGCAGAGTGATGGGTTTATAGGAGAAGGGTCTCGCGATCCAGTTATCAAGCCACATGCGAATACTTCTGCCATTCCCCACTCTCCATATGAAGCCCTTCTTTAAGAGATCAAGGCCATAGCTAATTGCTTGCCATGAAGGCGAAGCATTGCCTGAGAATAGAGCATCTTGGATATTACCATTCGGGTAGTATCTTGCTTTTAGCACTCGCGCACAAAGACTTTCAGGTTTATAAATTAATCTCCATGCTTGTCTTGCTAGTAAAGCTTGGTTGAAAATTCTAAAATATCTGAAACCCGCACCTCCTTTACTCTTTGGTTGTAATAGATCATCCCAAGCCCGCCAATGTACCTTCCTTTTACCTTTTTCAGCTCCCAATAAAACGCTCTTGCCATTCTTGTAAGTTCGTCACGTACAGAGAAAGGAAGCTTGAACACACCCATAAGATAAGTGGGTAAGGCCTAGGCAACTGATTTAATAATAATCTCCCTCCTAGTTTGGGCAAGGTGCCCATCTCCCCACCGAATCAACCTCTTGGTTAGGCTCATCTGAAGGTTCTGAAACTTTCCTTTTGACATGAGACCATCAGGGGTAGGAAGACCAAGGTACTTCTCCTTGAAGACCAAAGTAGTAACATATAGTACCCCCACTTCCTCCTAGATATTAACTGGACATGCCATACCAAAGAGGATAGAACACTTACCAAAGTTTACTGATAGTCATGTTACTTGTGCATATTGATCCAGGGCCAATCTGACTTTTTCAGCTTGTGCTCGGTTTGCCTCAAAAAATAGTATAGTATTATCCATAAACAAAAAGGTGTGATATGCCCAGGATTCGTCTGCAAACCTTGACCAGAGGTAAATCACCAAAAGATACATATTGCTTTAGAATAGCCGAAAGTCCGCCCGCCACAAAAAGGAATAAAAAGGGGGAAAGAGGATTGCCCTACCGAAGACCACACGACGATGCAAATGAATCCAAGAGGGTCCCATTGAGTTTGACAAAATACCTCACCTATGTGACACAAGACATTATCCAGTCTTCCCATCGTTGAGAGAAACCCAACTTTTACATCACCTTCTTTAGGAACTTTCAATCCACTCTATCATACGCCTTCAAAGGTCAAGCTTATGAGCACAGAAACTCTTTGTTGGATCCTTCTCTTGTTTAATATGGTGGATACACTCGAAAGCCACAAGCGCATTATCTGTGATCATACGCCCCGGAATGAAAGCACTTTTCTCTAGAGAGACGATATCATCAAGTAGTGGCGTCAAGCGGTTCACCAAGCATTTGAATACGACCTTATACATGACATTGCATACACTAATTGGCCTGTACTAGGACAATTTAGTAGGGTTAGGAATTTTCGCAATAAGAACAACAGAAGTAGAGTTTACCCCTTCCATCATAATACCGGTGGCAAAAAATTCTTTGACCTCTGTTATTACACAAGTTTTTAGCACATCCCAATTCCGCTGAAAAAACCTCGCCGGTAGACCATCTGGGCCCGGGGCCTTCAAAGGCCCAATCTGAAAAAGTGCATCAGATATTTCCTTGTCACCAAAGGGAGCACACAACCTCTCGTCATCTTATCAGTAATGTTTGTTATATCTTGCCTATTAGCATTCATACTCAGCAGCTCTTCTAATTGAGTGCGTGACTTGGCCAACTCCCTGGAGATGTTCCCAAACTTTTTGTTACCCCATGCACTTAGCGTAGCTAGGGTCTTGCACAGGCCGTTTTGAAGCTTTCCCATGTTGTCTTCACTGCCTAAGGACTCCCAAGCTTCCTTAGTCACATCCGGTAGCGACATGTCCCTTTCCTAGAATACTCCCTCCGTCCTTGAAAGAGTATACTTCCAACTTTGTTGGAGGGTCAAACTATCTCAAAGTTTGACCGAGTTTGTGCAAAAATATGTCAATGCTTGTGAAACCAAATATGTATATGAGGAAAATATATTTTATCATGAATCTAATGGTACTAATTTGATGGCATAAATGTTGGTATATTATTGTATAAATACGGTCCTTTCAAGGATGGAGGGAGTATTTCATAGCGCCTGGCCTTGGGACCATGCTAACCCGAGTCAGGGATCCCTTTCAACACCAGCGCCACATGGTCAGAGCAGGGCGAGACCACATGTTGTACAGAGAAGAACGGGAAAAGGTTGCGCCAGTCATTCGTAGCCGTAGCTCTATCCAGACGCACTTTCACATTGGCCGCTCCCGCTCGCAGATTGTCATAAGTGAATGGAATGCCAGAGAAACCAATATCAACCAGACCACAAATCTCTAGAGTATCCCTGAATGCAATCATTTGTGGTTGAGGCCTTGGAGTAGCAGACATGTGTTCAAAATCCCAAAGAGCTTCATTGAAGTCAGCAATCACGTAGTAAGTTGTCAGAAATCCAATTCAGCTCTATGGAGCATATGCTCCTTCCCACCAAAATGGTTTTTGCAAATGTCCATTTTTTTTAAATAACATATATGTTCATTGTCATACCAAAATGCTACATGCAAATTTTTACGAGGAAAGACTATTTTGATCTGTGCAAAAAAAAAAACTGAAACGACAAATGCTACACTTACTTGTTTTCACCAATGAAGCACAATCATCCTGTTTCGCATGAAAATCGTCAAGCACGGTTATTACACCAAGAACATGTACAAAAAGCAGAATTTTTAAATTTTATTGACTATTTATTTTGAAATTACAATTCATTAGGGATCACATCCACTGTAGAGCTCCGACGCCGGCGGCTCCATCGGAGGAAGGGCGCGTCCCTCCTGGAGTGGGCCTCGAGGTGGGCCCCTTCAACATGCCGGATTAGGAGGAGATCCGAGCGACATCGAAGCGAATCGTGCGGCGGGCGACAGATCGGACACGATGCCTGGAGCTGTCAAGAAGGAGAGTAAAGGAGACTGCCAGCACCTTGGCAGGTGAGATCCCTTCGATTCTACATAGGGAAAGCTCGATCGGATCGAGTAGGGCCGTGATTTCCGCTGATTTCGAAGGGGGCGCCTCGGAACATGTTTTCCATTCACGATTTGAAGGCGGAGCCTGCAGCATTGGTAGATTCGTCCCTGGAAGATTTAGATTTTGGTAAGAGTAATTAGTGGGGGATGGCCAAGGCTATGGATTCGTCCCTGGAAGCTGACGTTTTTGATTCAAACGGGGATAAGAGAGTGATTTCCGATGTAATTATTAGGAAACGGCATATTCATGGCCTTCCAATTTTTGTTAAGAGTATCAATTTCGCATTAGAGGCTGTGAGGAAGGGGATTTTGTCGATTTTGGGGTGCTCTATTAGTGGCATGGAAAGAGTTTCCTGTTCTTGAAGTAGCTCGCCCGTAATTGCCCCTCTGTGCTCTGCTTCTTCCCTCTCGCGTCGAAGCTCAAGGGAGAGTGCCATGGCGGGTCAGGGAATGGATAATAATAATAGGTCAGAGTGGGAGGAATTTCTGAGTGTGGTGGACGCGAGGGGGGCGCTGGCTACTGCGGCCGGGATGCGTTCTCCACTGAACAATGTCGGGGATGAGGTTTCCCTGTTCCCGTCTACTCCTGTTCGCTTGGGGTTGAAGGCGTCGCGGCGGCGCCGTGGCAAGGGCCGTCCTCTTTTCATCGATATGAGGCTGCTAGAAAGGCCTTCAGCGGCTATTTGGTGGTCGGTCGTCTCCTTTCCCCCTTCTAGGCCAATCCAAGGGTCATCGTCGACGAGCTCCGGCCTATGGCATGGAAGAACCAAGGGGTGGTCACCATCCAAGAGGTGAGCAGCGACGACGGGAGGTTTATCCTCAATTTCGCCACTAATGGAGACCGTCGATTTGTGCTTAAGGCGCAGCCTTGGCATTTCAAGCGGGACGGTCTCATTTTCGCCTAGTTCAACGGCAAGGGCGACCCAACGAACTTCGACCTTGGCGTAATGGTCATTTGGGCCTAGTGAGAAGTGAGTTGCTTGTTATTCAAAAAATCTTAATGTGGAGGCATACTGGATGCATGGGTCAAGGCGCAAGTAAGAGGGTTCTTATCTTTGGCAACTCCTCTCGTGGTGAGAAGAATCCGGGCTCCGGCATCAACAAGAACAACAAGGCCAAGGCTATGGATGTGGTCAAGGTGGCCACGACTATGAGTGGTCTCACGGCCTCAGAGAAGGGGGTCGTTGCTTCCGCCAAGGCAGCCTCCGTGGCGACGTCGGGGACTGTCCAAGTTGGTGTCCAGCTCCGCCGGGAGGGTCGGGCATAGGAGACCCTGGCGCTAGCTGTAAGGGCTAAGTGGTGAAACCCAGCTCACGAACACACACAGAGAGAGATGAACACGAGGATTTTGCGCAGCGCACAACAACTGCTGCTTTTTGATTTTCCCTTCCTTATTTGTAGCTGCTTACAAGCTAACTGAAACCACAAAATCAGGACATGACTAAGCCTACTGATCGTGCCATCCCACGATCGCTGAGCCACTCCCTCGATGATGCGGTGCTTCGTGCGTTATCTCCGCGCCATCCCACGGACACACGATCACCAGCCTACAAACTAACTGGATCAGCTCGACGACTAACTCAACGAGCTGACCGATTATTCTGCTGAAGCAAAACTAATCCTAAACAGCTAACTAACAGAGAACTAGCCGTTGTCGACAACAGCCTCAAGTGCTACATTTAACTGACGAAACTGTCGTCAGGCTTAAGCTTCAACAATTCTCCCCCTAAGCCTGGCGAGCAGATTCAGACCTCCATGACGCCGAGCTTCAGACGCATCTCGATGAACTTGACGCGGCCAGCGCCTTGGTGAGAGTATCAGCAAGCTGGTCGTCAGTGCTGACGTGATCGACGTCCACCTTGCCATCTTCGATGCACTCGCGGATGAAGTGGTACTTGACGTGGATGTGCTTGCTGCGCTCGTGGTAGACGGGGTTTTTGCAAAGTGCGATCGCTGACATGTTGTCAACGCGCAGCTTCACCTTCGTTGGAGCGTCGCCGATCAGATCTCCCAGGAGCCGACAGATCCACACGCCCTGGCATGTGCTCGATACCGCCGCCACATACTCTACCTCGCAATACGAGAGAGTGACGATCTTCTGCTTCTGGGACGCCCACGTGACAGCACTTGAGCCGAGGAAGAACACCATGCCAGTGGTGCTCTTGCGATCGTTCTTGTCGCCGGCATGGTCGCTGTCGCTGAAGCCGATCAGCGCCGGTGCTCTTGCACCTCGCTTGTAGCAGCATCCGTATCCCGCCGTCCCTGAGATGTAACGGAGGATCTGCTTCACCGCCGCCCAGTGCGGTGCTCCCGGTGCCTCCAGGTACCTGCTCACCATGCCGACAACAAACGTGATGTCGGGACGCGTCTTGTAGAGGTAGCGGAGGCTGCCCACGATGCTCCGATAGAGCGTCGCGTCGATGACTCCCCCTGAGTCCCGCTTGCGCAGCGGCAGCCTGCTCTCCATGGGCGTGTGTGTCGCGTTGCAGACGACCATGCCGGCCGTGGCGAGGATCTTGCCGACGTAGGCGCTCTGGCAGAGGGTGATTGCATCACCTCTCTGAACCACCTCGATACCTAGGTAGTAAGATAGAAGTCAAGATCACTCATGGCGAACTTGCACTTCATCTCCTCCTTGAACTTGTCGATGTCGCCCTTGTCAGACCCGGTGATCACCAGATCATCCACGTACACGCCGACGATGAGAGTCGAGGCACGGGTGTTTCTCCTATACACAGCGTGCTCGAGTGGGCTGCGCTCGAACCCAAGCAAGGTGAGCGTCGAGTCCAACTTGGCGTTCCAGGCACGTGGTGCCTGCCGCAGCCCGTACAGCGCCTTGCGCAGCCGCATCACATCGTGCCTGTTCTTGTCGTTGACGTACCCTGGAGGCTGATGAACGTACACCTCCTCTTGCAGGTTACCGTTCAGGAACGCGCTCTTGACGTCCATGTGGTGCACCGCCCACCCATGGTGCGCGGCGAGCGCCAGGAGCAGACGCACGGTCTCCATGCGCGCCACCGGCGCGAACACCTCATCGTAGTCCACGCCTTGCCGTTACGCATAGCCTTTCGCCACGAGTCGTGCTTTGTGCTTCATAATGTGACCTGCAGGATCCTTCTTTACCTTGTACACCCATTTGAGCCCAATGGCTCTGTGTCCAGGTGGGAGCGCTGCCATCTCCCAGGTGCCGTTGTCGTGGATTGCGGCAAGTTCAGCATCCACGGCCTCCTTCCAGCACCCCTCGGACAGCGCCTCGTTGACGCCATCTGGTTCCTCCGCCGCAATGAGACAGAGCTGCACGAGCTCCCCCCGATCCTCATCCAGCTACCTGAGCACATGCCGCATCTTGCCATACTTCTGTGGTGAGTGATCGAGGTTATGACGCTCGTAGTCATCGTCAGGAGGTGTGACCCAGCCATCCTCTGTGGATGCAGGTGATGGCGATCGTGGCGCGACGACCCCCCGCTCCATGCCGTCGTGACACGGCGTCTCCGTGTTTGTCCCCGATGGCGTGGTCGTCATGGCCGTGGCTCTGCTGGCCACGGATGCGCCTCTGCTCGGTGCGGCTCTGCTCGACGAGGATCCAGCTTCAAAACTGGACGGAGGAGGCACGGGATTGGTGGTCGTGGGGTCATCTGGGTAGATGACCACGAACTGTTCGTCCAGAGGCCGCATCGTGGCGCTCGCTGCACCCGACCAGTCCCACTTCCGCTGCTCCTCGAACTTGCCATCGCGAGTCACGCGCACCTTCTTCGTGGCAGGGTCATAAACCCTGTAAGCCTTTGAGCCCTCCTCGTAGCCGACGAAGATCATCGGAGCATATCTGTCGGCGAGCTTGTCGATCCTAGGTCCAAGACGCTTGACATGGACGACGCACCCGAAAGTGCGAAGGTGTTGCACTGCTGGCTTCCGGCCATGCCACGCTTCGTATGGCTTAATGCCGTCGACGCTATGCGTGGGTGCCCTGTTCAGCAGGTACACCGCCGTCTTCACCGCCTCTCCCCAGAATGTCGCGGGCACACTCATGCTTTTCAGCAGACAGCGCGCCATCTCGATAGTCGTCTGGTTCCTCCGTTCGACGACGCTATTTTGCTGCGGCGTGTACAGAGCGGTGGTGAAGTGTTTGATGCCGCCCTCGTCGCAGAACTGACGGAACGCAGTCGAGTTGAACTCGCCACCGCGATCCGAACAAAATCCAAGCAAGCGATGCCCGAACTCAGCTTCTGCTCGTGCCTTGACCTTGCGGAAGCGCTCGAACGCCTCGTCCTTGGCCTTGATCACTTCCAGCCACATGTACCGTGATCGATCATCAACAATGAGGAGGAAGTAGTTGTTCCCCCCTCTGTCGCCGGCGTGATCGGACCGCACAAGTCCGTATGCACCATCTCCAGGTTCTTGGTGGCACGGTACGATGTGGCCTGCGGGAAGGGATGCCGATGCTACTTGCCCAGCATGCAGCCATCGCACACCTGATCCAGTCGATCGAGCAGCGGTATACCGCTCGCCATGTCCTTGCTCCCCAACTCGCGCAGGGCGCGGAAGTTGAGGTGGCCGTAGCCTGCGTGCCACAGCCAGGCAGGGTCCGGTGCCGCTCGCGAGGAGACACACCGGCCGCGCCGATGTCAGATGAAGGACGTATAGGCGCCCCTTGTTCCTCTTCACGCACGCGAGCAGATGATCGTTGGTGTCGCGAAGGCGAAGCCAGCCATGGCGGATGTGCGTGTCGCAGCCTATCTTGTCCATCTGCCCTAGGCTGAGGATGTTGCTGCTAAGACGAGGTATATAGTACACCTGATTCAAAGTCATGTGCTCACCGCTACGGGTCTCGAAAACGATGGTGCCCTTTCCCTCGATCTGCACCTCCGATCCATCGCGAAGTTTCACGGCCCCCGTCGTGCCGATGTCGAGCTCGGGGAAGATCTCCCGCCGCCCCGACATGTGGTTCGACGCCCCGGTATCCAGGTACCAGGACGTGTCACAGCGACCCCCGTCCTCGACAGCGCGGGCCTGTGACTTTTCCTCGTTGAACAGGACGTGCTCGTCGCGGCTTTGGGGCTCGGTGGTGACGACGGACAGCTCGGCGAGGAACATAGCTTTTTCTTCCTCGCCATCGGCGTCACGGGCAAGATTTGCCTTCTCCTTGCGCTCCTTGCGAGGCTCGGTGCAGTCGTGCGAGAAGTGATCGTTCTTGTTACAGTTGTAACATTTCAGGGTCGACATGTCGCGTTCTCCGGCCGGCGTGCGACCGCCACCGTCGTCGCGAGGCTTGCCCTTCTTCTTGCCCTTGCGACCTTTGCCGTCGCCGCCGGAGCTGCCCGAGCTCTGGCCCTGCTCCTTGCTGCGGGCCTTCCACTACTCCTCCGTGAGCAGAAGTTGCCCGTCGTTGCCGCCGCTGCTCTGACCGAGGCTATAGCGATCCTCGGCCGAGCGCAGGCGTCCGATCAGCTCCTCCACCGTGAGGAGGCTGGTGTCGAGCAGTGTCTCGATGGAGATGGCGATCTGCGTGAACTGAGAGGGGACAACTTGCAGGAATTTCTCAACCACAGTTACCTCTTCCACGACGTCGCCGAGGACGCGCAAGCTGTTTGCGAGCGTGTTGATGCGCATCCCAAACGCCTCCAGTCCCTCGCCTCTCTTGAACTGTATCTGAGCGAACTCCTTCCGCATGCGCTGTGCAGTGGCCTGCTTGACGCGAGCGACTCCAAGACGCATGGTCTTGACCGTCTCCCACGCCTCCTTCGAGGTTTTCTTTGCCGCGAGCGTGCCCACCATTTCTAGGGGCACTGATCGCAGGATCGCTCCGAGCGCTGCCTTGTCGTTTGGCACGCTCATCGGGAAGCCCTCCACGGCCTCCCAGAGGAGGCTTGCCTCCATGTTGATCTGCATGACCAACGCCCACTCCATGTAGTTGGTTTGGGTGAGCATGGGCCAGACGATGGAGCTGCTCGGAGCGGCGCCTCTTGCACCGTCCGCTCGTGGACGATGATCTTGCTGATGTCGCTCCTCCGCGCAGTGCTCCAGCCAAGGCGCCGCGCCGATCGTGACGGCGTCCGTGACGTCCTGCGCTCCGCACCCCCTGCCGCCGCCGCATCCTCCTTCTCCTTCCGCAGCCTCTCCTTCGTCGCCGGAGAGGCGCTTGACATGGTCACCGGGAACGATAACCGCTCTGATGCCAAATGTAAGGGCTAAGAGGTGAAACCCAGCTCACGAACACACACAAAGAGAGAGATGAACACGAGGATTTTGCGCAGCGCACAACAACTGCTTCTTTTTGATTTTCCCTTCCTTATTTGTAGCTGCTTACAAGCTAACTAAAACCACAAAATCAGGACATGACTAAGCCTACTGATCGTGCCATCCCACGATCGCTGAGCCACTCCCTCGATGATGCCGTGCTTCGTGCGTTATCTCCGCGCCATCCCACGGACACACGATCACCAGCCTACAAACTAACTGGATCAGCTCGACGACTAACTCAACGAGCTGATCGATTATTCTGCTGAAGCAAAACTAATCCTAAACAGCTAACTGACAGAGAACTAGCCGTTGTCGACAACAGCCTGAAGTGCTACAGTTAACTAACGAAACTGTCGTCAGGCTTAAGCATCAACACTAGCTGCTGCTGGCGTTATGCCTGGTAAGGAGGACCGGTCGGATGCATCTGGTGTTTGAACCAAGGTTTGGAAAAGGGGTTGGATAACATTATTGATAAAGCTTGTGAGGTCGACCGTGATGGACAGGCGGTGTTGGAGTACCTACTACTTCTTCCAGACCAAGAATTGTGGTTAAATGGGTTACAATAATGTGTGTGAGATGATTGTTGTCTCGGCATTGTATCTATGATGGGAAAGACGGATTTTTTTCTGAAACGTAGGCAAAAGTTTTGCCTCATCCATTAGTTACACAGAAGAGAATTGCCCGGTTAATTACTGGAAAACCGGGCAAAAACCATCACAAACCGCTGAGCGGCACACATTGGATACCCCCCACACACACTCCAACAAGGGCGTCATCGAGACAGCACGCAGGCGTCATCGTCATCACTTCTCCCCTAGTGGCCTCATCGCCAACCCTTAAACACCGAGCAAACGACTCCGACTTTGCCGTAGACGATCATCGACCCAACCCTTAAACACCGAGCAAAAGACGGAAATTGGTGTACAAGGAGAAAACACAAAATGCAATTCAGAATTCAATGGGGGTTTTAGCCCTTACCACAAACTAAGTAAATGCTTTATCCCCCAATGCTTCTATGAAAAAGGGGGGTGGTCGTGTCCCCCCAAAGGCATTGTGAAACTTAACGTTGATGTTTCTTTTGACCACGACCTGCTTAGAGGTATGATGGGGGCGGTCCCGAGAGACGATAAAGGCAGGTTCATTGCAGGAGGGAATGGGAAGATTGACTATTGCGCGGATGTGTTGATGGTGGAAGCCTTAGCTCTCAAATTTGGTCTATCACTGGCACAAAGGGCGGGATGTAATCGTCTTATTATTAACTCAGATAACCTCGAGGTGATTGAAACTATGGAGGATGGAGGACAGTTGGTGGATGCGGCGGCCGCAATTTTTGACGATTGTTTTCATAACACCCGTGATTTCGTTACTACTAGATTTGAATATTGTAATAGAGTAGCAAATAAAGTAGCTTATGAGCTTGCAAGATTAGCTAGATTTTCTTTTACTTCTGTTTAGTTTGAGGAACCCTTAAATGAAATTGTAATGATCCTCACAAACGATGTACTTTTTGTCTCTAATGAATTAAGTTTCGGTTATTTTTCAAAAAAAAAATTGCTTCTAGACCTGTGATTCTTGTTTGCTGATTTGGCATTAGCCTCCGCTCTCTATACCAATTCTAACCCCTCCCATCGACTCAGAATGTCACACCCGTATCGTGCCTTGACTAACATGAAAATAAAGTCTTCCATACCGAAAAAAGGTTCCCCCGCTTTGTATACAAAGCAACCAACCGAACATCCAACGATCGGTGCTGGGGCGGAAGCAGCACAGTCACACCCAAAAGGAAAGAAAGAGAAAATAGAAAAGAAACTAATGCCAACAACGGTGGATCGACAAAAAAACGAAGAAGCCTCGAGGCCGCTGCACCCACCGGAGATCGCCCACCAAGCTCCGAGCATCCGAAGCGCCGGTACCAATCAGCACCTTCAAGAAGAAACGCGACGATGACGACGCTGCTGCCAAGGGTTTCCCCCGGTACGCTGTGAGGAGAGAGGAAGGGTAGCCCCGACGCCCTTCAGGAAGGTCAGGCGGTACCCACAAGCGCCACCGCATCAGTGTCGGCCAAGCCAACAGAGATTTCTCCCGATCCCAACCACCACCTCAGGCACTCCAGAGCTCGCCACCAAACAGACCCTCACCCTGCGCCAACCCGGTCACGAAGCTTCTCACGCCGTCTCACGACGGCACCGTGAAGCATGGTTTGCACAAAGAAGGAGAGGAGCTGGGACTAGGGCAGCAGCACCGTCGGCACGCGGGAGGGCCCCACCTCCACCGTCTCGACGGTAGCTGACCGGACACAATAGCAGGAACATACCAGGCCCGTGGCCGCACAGGCCCGGCCGGGATCTCCGAGGCCCGTAAAGTTACCGCCTTCGCGCTGCAGCCGGTACGCCATCGACGCCGCCGCCCCTGTCCAAGCAGCTCCCCTGCCTCCCCCGCACAGAGGGCCGCCAAGTGGAAGCACCACCACCACGCGCGCCGTCGGCCACCACCACCAAGTCGCCGGACCGCCACCGGCCGAGTCGCACCACCACTGCACGCCCGCGATGGAGGGGAACCAACACAGCTGCCGAGGGCCCGAAGCCGGACCCCAGCCGCCGCCCACGCCGCCCGCAGCCCGCGCCGCCTGCCGGACGGGACGGCCGCCACGGCGAGGCGCATACCACCGCGCAGCCGGCCATGC
>NC_041385.1:833989435-833995871 GCF_002162155.2 Triticum dicoccoides
AGCCGGCCATGCCGCGCCACGCCCGCCAGGAGGCGCGCGCCGCATGCCGCGGTGCCCCGCGACTGCACCGCGCCCGCACCCGAAGGAGCGGCCCGCGCCGCCCCGTCGCGCCGGGGGAAGACCAGGCCCCGCCGCCGCCGCCGCCGGTCGGGCTTCGCCCGGCCGCGCCTCCTGGCGGCGGCGAGGGAGGAGGGAGGAGGAGGGGAGGCGCGCGGCGCGCGGATCTGGGGGCCCTCGCCGGCCGCCTCGCGGGTGGCGGCGCGGAGAGGGAAACCTAGCGGGAGGGCTCTCCGTCTCGAGGATCCCCACGATGCCTTCAATCAAAGTCTTCCATTACCAATTGCTGCTAGGCGGACATCCGTGTGAACTCCCTGGTCAGCCTGCCACCAGTGCACCCGTGTTCATGTTGTAAAAGGCAGCCCATGTAAGCTCTTTCGGTCGGGTTATCGGTTCGTAACAGGCCGGCTTCCTCTGGCTTGGGAACCTCTTTGTTTCATACAGAGCATTGGAAGTGTCCGCAAATTTCTTGCTCATGATTTGTTCGGTTGTGCTCTCAATATCTATTTGGTTCTATGGTTGCTTGTAATGTTCTTTTACTTAGATAATGGGCTCTTTCTACTACTCCCTCCGTTTCAAAATATAACGCACCCACGCTTTCGAGGTTCAACTTTGACCATAAATTTAACCAACGAGACCGACTGCGGCAGGAGCAAAAATTATACCACTGAATTCGTATTAAAAAGAAGTTTTCAATTATATAATTTTTGCTCCCACCGCAGTCGGTCTCGTTGGTTAAACTTGTGGTCAAAGTTGAAACACAGAAACCAAGGACGCACTATATTTTGCAATGGAGGAAGTACCAGGAATTGTTGACGCTTTCTGTGTACTGTTCTACAGTCCAAATATTGTCTAACAATTGGTGATGTTTGGTTTGCTAGCTCATCCGAATGCGTATCTTTGTCAAGACCCCCACCGGAAGGACAATCTGCCTCAAGGTCCACTCATCCGTCAAGGCAAAGATCCAGCAGCAATGCCGGCTCTTCTTCGTTGGGGTGCAGCTAGAAGACAACCGTACATTGGTCGATCATGGCATTCAGCATGACTCACCGATTGACCTTCAGGAAAAGATGCAAATCTACGTGACAGAGACGTGAGCGGGCAGGACCATCGCCCTTGAGGTTAACCACCTAGACACCATCGGTAACGTGAAGTCCAAGATCTAGGACATGGAGGGCTTTCCCATGGGCCAGCTGTGCCTCATCTTCGCCAGCAAACAGCTGGAGGACGACAACCGCAGCTTGGCTGACCACAACATCTGGAGGGAGTCCACCCTCCTCATTCTCCGCCCGTGTAGGCCAAGAGAAAGTAGGATGATGCACATCTTTGTCAAGACGATCCTCACCCTTGAGGTTGAGAGATCTTATACCATCCAGAATGTCAGGTGAAGTTCTACGAGCAGGAAGGCACTCCCCCTGTGCAGCAGCGCATCATCTTTGATGGCAAGCAGCTGCAGGAAGACTACAACATTCAGACAGAATCTACCGTTCTTATGCTGAAACGCCTTTGTGGTTGCTGAGCTACATGGCGTGCCACTCAAAAAAAAGTTTTATTTTGCTGGAGCCTTATCTCCAGTAGTGGTGCGTTATCAGTAAAGTAGTATGGTGTATCATTCTAGTACTGTACGTTAGCATATAAATATATGCTCACGTATTATTGTTCCTTCACAGTTGAAGTGTGGTGTGTTTTCAGTAAAACTACGTACTATCATTGCTTCGGTATTGTTCCTTCGTAGTAGAAGTGCGGTGTGTTTCCAGTAAAACTACATACTCCTATCATTTAGTAGCATGTTAATGTGTTGAGTAGTTCTTTTCAAGCCAATACTTTTTGGCGGCCTAAAACATAAGTTGCCCTCCCCAGATTAAGAAATAAGCCACCCTCAAAGTATGTTGACGCTTCTAAAATTAGTTATCGCATTACTAGTTTAGAAGCTCCAAATAATGAGAGAGATGGCTTACTAGAGAAGTTGAGGACGGCGCGGCTTAGTATTTTAAGCCTTCAAAAGAATTGGCCCTATCCTTCTATCAAGTGGAACTACCATTAAGTACATGTGTTTGATTAAGAGGCTAGAAGCTAACCAAAGGGGTAAATTTGTGCAATAGTTTTTGAGAAACTTTTTACGTAGTGCAAATCTTGTGTCTTTTCCTCCTTGTTTTGAGCGTCTGAACAGCCATCCTCCTCACAAAAAAGGGGAACGGCCAACCTCCCTCCGTAAGAAAAAAAACACAAAGGGCTCCCTCACTACTTGCGCTCCCATGAGAAAAAGGAATACCAGGACACGAGCTAGGGTTTGCTTGCCGGCAGCGCGACGCCTTTGGCCGGCCATCCGTGGCCGAGCTACCCTTCCCCATCGCCGCTGCTGTCCCCGTCCTCCCAGTCACCCCCAGTGTTGCCCCTCTATCCACTTCTTCGAGACGCCGGCCTCTGTGCAATGCATAGAGCTGCCCTCCCCCCATCCACAGCAAGGTACTCCACTCATCCTTTCTCTCCGTCCTCCATCCCTCCTCCACAACCTTCATCTCCCATCCATCCTGTATATTCCATCTCACTTCTCTGTTCATGTACTTATTTTTTTCTGTTTTTTTTGTGATTCGATGATTATGAGCCATAGATTATGAACACACATCCCTTAGTACTTGTTGCACATTCAGAAGCTTGATGTGTTCTTTTTGTGGTTGACAGTATGCATAAGCAAAATCTAAGTAGTTATCTTCCGAATGACCAACCTAATTGAACCACATATGTATAGTGTAGACTATGGTTTACTTCTGGTTTCGATACTTAAAAAATTCCAATCTGGTTTATGTATGTTATATATTATGGATTTGACCTGGATCTGCATTACAAATGTTTTGATACAATCATATAGCTGCTTATTTGATCAAATAGTTTGTTCATGGTATCATTACCCGCCGCACATGACACAAGGGTCTTGAATCACGCATTCGCACACTTCCCTTCATTTGGAGTGCCTCTGATAGGTATATCATAATAAAAATTGTCATCATTCATCATATTCTTATGTGGGACGCTAACTTGGTGTTCATTTTCAGGGAAATACAATGGATATCGAAACCGAACGAGATATTTTGCTCCTTTTAAGGGGAGTACATGCCATCTACCAGAATTCCGCCTTCGTCATCACTGTCCACCTCAAGGGAAGTATGAGATTGAGCATGCTTTTGGGGTGCTCAAGCAAAAATTGCGCATAATCCAATTTTCTCACCTTGTATGTAGAAGCGTATCATCATTGCTTGCATGGCATTTCACAATTTCATTCGTGATAGCAAGTTGAGTGACAATTGTTTTGACAAATGTGATGTTGATGATGAGTACCTACCTCCAGTGCTACAATGGGGAGTGATACCTACACAAACGGATCCCGTTGATAAGGAGGAGAACGAAGATACAATGAAACTATTCATAGTAGGATAGCTGATGCTTGTCTTATGATAGCAACATAGGTTACCTATATTGATAAAGGTCATCATCACTTGAACCATATGTCTTTCCTATGCCTTTTGTAATATTATTATGGGGTCAATATATATTTATACGTAATATGCAACATCAAAGTATAGTCGTTGAATTGCGTATGTGTTACCTATGAATCATCCACATTGTCATAGTTTTTCTTTGCAAAACGGTAGCTCGATTTGCCTACCAATGTACAAATCACTAATTTTATTACGGACAGTTATCATATAAATATATTCACTCATGACCGAGGGGCATTATAGACAATTCATAGCAAAATCTACTATTTCACAGTTGTTTCGACCAAACAGCTTCCAGCTACAAATGAATATTCACATCAACTTTCTCATAGTTCACATCAGCTTTTTCAGAATCTGCAGGTCAACTAGACATGCTACAGATGAAAGTTCACACCAGCTTTCTCACCGTTCACAACAACTTTTTTCAGAATCTGCAGCTCAATCAAACACACCATAAGAGAGTCCTTTTCTGTATTGTCAGCAATTGATTGAGAATAGACTATGTATGTAGTTTGACCGACAAATAGCCTCATTTCCACACCTTGCAGTCTGTATGCAGTGTTAATACATTTGGAGCTCTAAAGAATAGATTTGAGATCCTTAACAAGAATTCATTCCACACTTTCTCCAGGCAGGTTAGGCTTGTTCTTGCATGTTGCATCCTCTATAACTGGATTCTACAATGGGATTGTGATAAGCTTGTGCGAGAGGAGGAAGATGTGATGGTTGATGATGTTGAAACCTCCGGCCATGGTGTGGAGGCATTTGACAGTGAAGCTTGGAATAGAAAAATGTTGGAGTGGGCTGAGGCAATATAGGCAAATAGAGGTAACACAAGGACCTGAAGAAGAACAACAATAGAGGAACAAGCAACAACATGAAGAATACGAGTATGAACTTTTGTCTAGTTGGGCAATGATGAACTTTCCCCTATTGAGACATATGACTATTAATTTGTATGGCAATTTGTTTGTAAACGTCATTTATTTACTAGCTAGGACTGAAACTATGTTTCAAACTGCATATGCTAGTGTCATTCATGGTAAGGTCGCCACTATTGAAAAGGGGTGATCACAACATATGTGAACAACCAAACACCGTGTAGTGTATCAACCCATCCCAATGCGGGCAACCAAACGCCAGGGAAAAAATTGTCCCCAATGCTGGCTTACATTTAGGCTGCCACACTACATGCATAACATGGGTTGTGGGCTTGTATTTACTTAGTCAGGCCTAACTAAGTCACAAATACAAAGACCTATAAACAATGCAACCTACCAAACATGTCCATAGTGTATCCATACTCGCCCGCTTCTTTCGTAATTGCATCAGATATGTGACTATCTACTATATATGATAAGCAATAGAATGACATCAAAATACCTTCTTGAAAGTAGTATGAATAATGCCTCTATGTGCAGAACCGCTTATCGCAGCTGCTACCCTTACACGCTCAATACCTAATTGAAAATTCCATATTTTATTTTTAGAACACCACACATGTCATTTTATGAAAATTTGCATGTACTTTCATGTTTTTTTGTCAAAATTCAACATGAGTTTGTATGGGCATCTTCAACGTGAACCCTCAAGTAGCACAAAACATTCAGACCAACTTGTCCGAACATAGTATGTCATCCAATGCGGACAAATACCCCTATTTGTCCATCGATACATCGGCACACCCAAATTCCTTCAAACGAACGCAAACAAGGGGAGAATTGTGGGTGTTAAGACCGCCACCATATATGCGTCCAACAATATGCGGCCCCACCGAAAACTATCTCATGGCCGGGGCCCCCGCACTCTCCCATGCAACGGTACCTCTGCTCCCCGCGCCGCATTCATGCCATCTTAGAGAGGATGCGGCCGGTCAATAGACAAGCATTGAAGCGGTGCACCAGCCGAGAGCGTCGCCCGCGCCACGTCCGCTTGGTCTCCATGCCTCTTCAATGCCGGAGCGATGGGAGAACTTTCTAACACATTGAGCCTTGTTGCCTGTTCATCCGCCGCCGACATTAAACAGGCGCGGAGACCAAGAAACCGACTCCGACGCCCCCCATTGAAATAACCCGCCGCTTGGCCCGGCCGGGGCTTGCCATTTAAACATAGACATGCACGACACAGATCCAAACCACACCACCTCTGGTCCCTTTCCTCCTTCATGCACCTATGACGGAATGACGGCGGGGTCTACCTCTTTGTTCAGAGCCTCTCAATGGAGCAGAAGCTCGAGATGGTCGGCTTTGTGGCCGGCTAGCCTGTCGTGCTTGACGGATAGAGGCGACGTCCAACGAGAACCATCGCCTGCGCCTACGCCGGTGCATGTTGGCTTCACCATGGAGCAGGCCACTTTAACGCCGTCGTGGCGAAGGAGCAACCAACATTGTCGGTGTCAGTGTTCCGGTGTCGCGGGAGAACGAATGCTACAACATCGACCTTCTCGCGCATCACCGGTTGGTAGAGGGGCAATTCTATGGCGAGCGAGGAGGCCGTGGCGGCCTTGGTCGCGGAGGACCCGAACTTCATCAACCAGCAGCGACCGCTCTTCAGGTCCGCACGCAACGCTCATCCCGACCGGCACGTGCGGTGGCTCCACGCCGACTATGACGCAATCGCGGTGGAGGCGTACGCGGAAGGGGCATAGGCAAATACGGACATGAACATGACCATGTACGTCAGAAGCTCCGTGTCGTTCATGCCGCCCGCAAAGACCACAAGGTTGGCTCGTCCACATCGATTGTGGACCTCACCTCGACCGGCGACACCAACAGCCAGGCGGCTGACTCTGGCGAGGAAGAGATGGACATAGTAGACGGATGTGGGCATGTCCGTGTCCCATGTCTTTCCCTTCCTTGCTGGATGTGGGGAAGACCAGTTCG
>NC_041385.1:833996031-833997573 GCF_002162155.2 Triticum dicoccoides
CGTGTCGAACCAACGTTGTATAGCATAATTTGACTGACCTGAATATGCAAGATATTAGGCGCCAAGCATATGATGGGGCTAGCAACATGAGGGGAGAGTGGAATGGATTGAAGGCTCTTATTCTTTGGGAGTGTCCGTATGCATACTACATTCATTGTATGGCTCATCAGCTGCAGTTAGCTCTTGTTGCAGCATCCAGAGAGGTGCATGAGGTACACAACTTCTTTCAGCATGCAAACTTTATAGTCAATGTTGTTAGTGCTTCTTCCAAACGCAACGATGAATTGCTAGCAAACCAGGCAGCTCAAATTGAACAAGAGATCGAACTAGGAGAACTTGATACTGGCCGAGAGGCAAATCAGTTAGGCTCTTTACAAAGAGCGGGAGACACTAGATGGAGCTCCTACTATAAATCAATCGAAAGCTTAAGAAAGATGTTTGCTGCTTCTGTTTCTGTTTTAAGAAGTATAGAAAGTGATCGTTCGGTCTCACAATTTTCTCGAGGAGATGCTGTTGGTGCTCTTAGGATTCTCATCTCATTTGATTTTGTGTTTATTCTGCACCTAATGGAAAAAATCATGAAGATCACTGATGTGTTGTGTGTAAGACTGCAAACTAAATCTTTGGATATTTTGAATGCTTTGGATTGTGTGTCCAACACAAAGGTGCTGCTTGCTGACTTGAGAGAAAATGGTTGGGAATCTCTTTTTGAAGAGGTTACTTCCTTTTGCCTGAAACACGAGATTGATATTCCGGATTTTAATCGCAAGTATGCACCTTTTCCCAACTCTGTACTTAGGATTATGTTACATATTTATTACCTAGTGAAACTAATTCTTATGTATATTATTATTAGGTACGTTGATGTGACCAAATCCAGAAACAAGCATGACAACACCACAACACTCCATCACTACAAAATGGATGTATTTAATGTTGCCATAGACCAACAATTGACAGAGTTAGATGATCATTGGATCCAAGACGTGACACATTTGACAGGTCAAGAATATGCACGCTAGTTGAAAAATTATATCCTGCAGATTTTTCTTCTCAAGAAAGAGCTCAGTTTAAGTGTTAGCTACCACATTTTCAACTTGACACATGCAACCATCAAGAACTGAAAATGTTACCATCACTTGCAGCTTTGGCACATGGTCTGGTCAAAACAGGTAAATCATCTATGTTTCCAATGGTCGACAGGTTATTACGATTAGAAATAACTCTTCTGGTGTCGACTGCAACAGCAGAGAGAGCATTTTCAGCTATGAAACTTGTCAAGACTCGTCTTCGAAGTACAATGGGTGATGATTTTCTTCGACATTGTATGATAATCTACATCGAGAAGGATATAGCGTCAAAGTTTAGTTCTGATGAAATTATAGACATATTTGATCTTCTTGGTTGTCGCAAAGCCGATTTCAAACTAATAGAGATGTAACTTCTTTGCATTGTTTGATTGACCGTATGGTCTGTACCGAACCATGAAAAAATAGTATCATCTTTGCAATGCTAGATTTATTTTTTTTGCTTGTGTCTTGC
>NC_041385.1:833997712-834004419 GCF_002162155.2 Triticum dicoccoides
CCTGGCTCCGCCCCTGCTCAACGGCCGGCGAGAAAGTTTTGGTATGTTAAGAAAATGTCACATCCGCTTTTGTTTAATGAAATATGTCAAAGTTTTCATGATATTGATCCAGTTTAAATGAAAATCATTCAATCCGCATGAAATTTGTCCTGTTTGTTTAAGTCATGTTCAAAAATACGTGCGGGCTATGTTGGATGGCTGGCTCATGTAGCAGTCTGTAAAGGTCAAAAGTCGTGGACCATGGCCATGGGGCCGCGTCGTCAGTGTCTCTGCAGTTGGCTTCCTTCCTCCACACACCTCTCCTCTCTTTTTTTGCTATATATAAAAGATGACAAGCCTCTCCTCTCGTTTCTCTATCTCTCGCTTCGACCGCTCTCCTCCGCCACCGCCGCCGCAGCGCCGCCCGATCTTCCTCCTCTCGGTAAGCTCTAATCCGTCCCTTCTGCTTCTCCTCCTTCGTCCTCTCCTCATCCTTCCCCGAGCAACCCAACGCCAGAACCCTACCCGCCTGACCTAGCTGACTAGCTCCGACTCTGATGACGAGAGAGACGGTGTTCTTGAGAGCCCTGCTGCTCTTGTGTAGGCTACCGAGATGCATCCGCCCCTCCCCTGCTCTTGCACCGACTTCGAACCCCCTGCCTGTACGTGTTTCCTCAAAAGCAGCCTTGCTGATTTGGTGGTGATGCTTGTCAGCTTGTGTTCCTCACGGTAGTTGTTTTTTTATGCTATATGTTAACTGTACTTGGTGCACCACTGTTTGATTTTTTATAATGAACGTAACCGAGTTTCACCTCTCGGATCTACCGCCGTGCAATCGTTTCCATATGGATTGGGTGAATTCTAGCATCTATAGATCCTACTGTCAGTGCCAGGTATGATCCTCATGGACCTACATTGTCGGTGTCAGGTAGGTTACTCACTAAATTTGTTGCTAATCTCATATCATCTTATATGCTAGTACTCCCTCTGTACCGAAATAGTTGTCGCTCGAGTAGCTGAAGTTTAGCTACTCCAGCGACAACTATTTCGGTACAGAGGGAGTAGATCTTAGGATTATAATTGTCCATCATTGCTTCTCGCGGAAGAAACTCTTCATCTAGACATCGATGGAGATACATCGGCGTTCTTCTTATATGTGTGTCCTCATACCTCATAATCTACTAAGTTAGACGCTTCATATTTCTGAAATTTTGTTTTGTTTATGTGCATAAACAGCGAAGATAGTCCAAATTGTTATATGTGCTGGTCAGCATTTGTGACTAGATTTCTCTTGTTGCTTGTACGACCTACCTGTTGCAAGTGTTGACGTTTTTGTGTAACTTTGTTTTGACCTGAAACAGTTGGGGAGTCCCCTATGCTATTTTTCTATTTTATATAAGTGAAACAAAGTTACATAATTACAAAGGTCATGAGACCATGATGTAGACGGGAGGGTACAAGCCCAAAGTGTTCAAACTAATTCAAAGTAGTCAACCAGGCAGAAAGTAGATCTTGAAGGTCGGGCTTAACCTTATTACCAATAAGACCAATATCTCTCCGATTTCCGATTAAGATCGATGCCTTGTAGGGTAGCAACTCGTGCTCTAGCTTGCTAGCATCTGTAACGGTGAGTCTTGCTGGCTGATTTGGCATTTGCCTGCTCGCTGTTGGTTCTGTAATTCTATTCCAGTAGAAAGTGTTTTGTTTACTTCCAATCTTCCATTAGCAATTAATTGGCAAATCAATTACTGACTGACACAGAGATGTTTGCGCAAAATCCTTTATACTACGGAAATGTTAACGCCCACACGTGTGGGCGTTTGCAGATCGCCCACACGCCTCCACCACCACTCATTTTGCCACGTATGAATACATGACATCAGCAGAAATCTTTTTGGTTTTTGGCTTAAAAATGTTTTATCTCCTAAATAAAAAAGCGAACTAAAAATCCGTTTTCACCATTAAATCCGTCTCGACGAGATCTTCAAAACTAGACCCCATGTTGATATGTTTCGACGAACTTCTTTTTTGCCCAGAAGTTGCCATGATGTTTACACTATAGTTGCAATAGTGCTTAAACTAAAGTTGCCATGTGGCAATTTTAGTTTGTAGATCATGGCAATTTTAGTTTTTTTATGATGGCAATTCCAATACTTTAACCATGAAAATATATTTTTATTGAACCATGGCAATTTTAAGTGCATGTATCGTGGCAATTTTAGTTTATGGTGCATGGCAAGTCTAGTTTCTTAATTCTTTGGTTTATAATATGTTAAAATTGCTTTTAAATATAAAAGAAAATAGTTGAAACATATCATGGCAACTTCAGTGTAAATATCATGGAAATTCATGTGCAATAGACATGGCAACTTTTAATCAAAAAAAAAATTCGTCGAAATATATCGATATGAGATCTAGTTTTGAAGATCTCGTCGCGAGGGATTTAATGGTGAAAACGGATCTTCAATCGGATTTTTCATTTAAGAGATAAAACATTTTAAAAAGTAAAAATCAAAAAAGATTCTCGCATGCATGCATGCGATGACGTGGCAATTTATTTACATTAGAGACGTGTGGTGCGTCTCCTTTCCCGCCACACGTGTGGCAGTTATCGGGACCCTTATACTAACATGAAAATCAAATCCTTGACAGCCAGCCTGCCAGAATGCCCCCGAAGAAGGGCCTGCACTTGTCTTCGGCTGGTCCCAACCTGGAAGACCACGTGGAGGAAGCTGCTCCGGCTGTCTCTACCTCTGGCACGGAAGGTAGCATGCATGGTGAGTTTTTTCGACTCCTTCTGCTTGCAATGTGATGATGCGTACACATCATATTCTTTGTTGTGTGAGACCGCTGAGTGTTCTGGGTGTTTGATGGGCTTGGCAGATTCCGAGAAGGAAGTTGGCGAAAGAAGCAGCAGCGGCGAGGACAACAAAGACGACGGTCGCAGCCATTCGTTGCAGATTGACGGTGCCGACATGGACGAGTAAGTGACCGGAGTTCCTTTTTTTTTTGACAGTTTTTCTATTTTGTATGCGTGTCTCCTGTAGTTCATACTAGCTGCTAGGTGCATATCAGCCCTTCGGTTGCTGTTAGGATCACTGCAATATCCTGTTAGGAAAGCATTTTGTTCACTGGATAAACTATATTATAATTTTCTGGAGCACATACTTTGTCAGCTTAGATCCCTCAGCTGGCTGATTGAATCAAATTGACTCTTCTTCGGCCTGTCAAATATGAGTTTACAGTCCCATTATGAACACCTGAACATTATATTGTAGCTGCGTATTTCTTTGAAAAGGGAACTAATATATCACAGAACACTTTTAACTGTTCTATAAAGTTTAAATCAGTGATTGATATGCCAATCGGTAATGGAAGATTTGATTTTCATGTTAGTCAATGCTTATAAATTGTTTATTAATCTTGAACCTTGCAATCAATGCAAGTTGTTATATCCACCGGAACAAGCTTATCTCTATTAGTTGGTAAGTTTTTTTGGCCAGAAGATTGCTTCGTTATACTGGACTGTAGTTTCATCTTTTTCACAATGAAAAACATTTGTCATAGCAACAAGCAATAGTTGGTTGATTGGATTAATACCAGAGATGGTTTCTACATGTGTGCTTTCTTCTTCTTACCGTCTTTTTATTTATTTTATCTGTTGATTTCTTAGAAATAGAACATATGAACAACCCCTTCCATCAAATAGTGCATATTATTAATGTGTTAATACTGAAAAGCTTCCATATCTGCACTAGCCGGTCTATTCGCCATGAATGTTCTTCTCCAGCTATATTGGCAATGCATATTCGTTGAAGTGTGGGATTAGTGAGTTGTCTTTGTTTGTAGTTCTACGTTTTGTTTCTCTATATGGAGGATAATCAACAAAATAGCTTTTCTCCTTTGATTTGGTTAGTCGTAATTAAATTCACCTCATGCACATCTGACGATATGCACCATCATATTTTGAATACAATTGTGTTGAGAGGGAATAGAGGTGTAGGTGTGTGCGATGATTGACAAGGAGGAAAGTGGGAGAAACTTGCTGTTTGTCCCGACACGATAGGTAGCAGAGTTTGCTGAAGGTAAGGCATCATACTTGGAGAAGAATCTTGTTTGCAACTGCCGCAAGAATCGAATGGTGCACCTTCGTTACCACACAGTAGGACATGTGTTGAAGTTGCCTCATGTCCTATATGATTGTCCATACTAAGATGCCACCATTCATTGCTAGTGGTGATTGAGAACATGGTAGAGATTTGCTCGGCATTATGGTGATTGGGAACATGACATTGGAGTGGGACTATTAGCATAACGGAACTGCAAGACTAATTGAGAATGATGGAGGGGGGGGGGCAGAGGGTGATGATGCAGCTGTATTGGAGTGAGTTTTGGGCTGAGAGAGGTGAGGAGAGAGATTGTGTTCTCCCTTGAGGAAGGTGAAGATGGAGATGCCTACGGGGAGCAAGACAACACCGCGCATGGTGGTGGCTGTATAGGTGGGAGTAGAGAAAGATGCCGATGTTTGTCGCTACACGGTTACGAAAATGTGCCTCACTTGACATGCGTGTTACCCGAATAGAAGTATCACTTGATGAATACTTATAACTAGTCTCTTCAATATAAAGAACTGAGTGATACCATGTACTCCCATATATTTTTATGGTGGCTCAAGTCTTGAATTTTGCATGCTAGGCTCAGTGCGATACCATGTTTTGTATAAACCAGGTATTTACGGAGTAGATTTCTCTGCTTGCTTGTATTGTTTTTTATTGAGGTACTTGCTTCTCTACCTGCTGGAATTGTTGATGTTTTTGTTTATTGTTCTACAGCCTAAATATTGTCTAACAATTGGTGGTTTTTTGTTTGCTAGCCCAACCAAAGTGCACATCTTTGTCAAGAATCCAGCCGACAGGAAAATCTGTCTCAGGGGGGTCCACTTGTCAGACACCCTTTACACCATCAAGGCAAAAATCCAGGAGCGGTACCGCCTCATCTTCGGCGGGGTGCAGCTGGAAGACAGCCGTACATTGGCGGAGTGCGGCATAAAGCATGATTTCACGCTTGACCTCCAAGAAAAGATGCAAATCTTCGTGACGGAGACGCTAGGAGGCAGGACCATCACTCTCGAGGTCGACAGCCTAGACACCATTGACAAGGTGAAGGCCAAGATCGAAGACATTGAGGGCTTTCCAAGGGTCCAGCAGTGCCTCATCTTTGCCAACAAACAACTGGAGGACGGCAAGCTCACCTTGGCTGACCACGACATTTGTAAAGGGTCCACTCTTCTCCTCATCCTCCTCCCATGTAGTCCAACTGTTGTGATGAAAATATATGTGAAGATGCTGCGAGGAAACACCATCACCCTTGAGGTTGGGCGCTCGGACACTGTTGTCAGTGTGAAGGTGAAGCTCTATGAGCTGGACGGTATGCCCCCTAGACAGCAACGCCTCATCTTTGCTGGCAAGCAGCTTGAGGACCACCGCACCCTGGCGGACTACAACATTCAGAAAGAATCTACCTTACATCTGGTGGGACGTCTTTGTGGCTGTTGAGATGCGTGGAGTTCATGTTTGCTGTAGTTCCTTTGTAGTGGTGTTTTATCAGTAGAACTGTCATCCTAGTACACGAGTATTTTTTATCTATCGAGGAAAGAACCTACTATTAAGAGTCCTTGGGTCTGTCTTGGCATAAGTAAGTTGATCGAGAAATACAAGTCTGCATGCAGTTTCGCCGACCCATTTCTTTCCTTTCCGCATACTCATATACTCTGTGCAGTTCATTTATGTATATATCCATGTTTTTATCTACAGTCAAAAGTTGAAGCAACAGGAATGCTAACAAGTACAGGCATTGCATGTTTTCTAGATGATACATGATTTACTATTGCATCTTGTGAAGGTGATATATCACTTCCAGTTGGAGTTGGAATCTCTTAAAAAATATGCAACCCAAATCGTGGGGCATTTATATTACAAGAATGAGACGTGGCGGACGCGTCTTCAATAAAAATAGGAACAATGCCAATGGTAGACAGAGTTCCAAGATTTCAATTCGATTGACATATCGAAGGTGTTCGATACGGTGGACTGGGCCTTTCTGTTGCAGACCCTATAGCCTGTTCGATTGACATATCGAAGGTGTTCAATACGGTGGACTGGGCCTTTCTGTTGCAGACCCTATAGCCTGTTCGATTGACATATCGAAGGTGTTCAATACGGTGGACTGGGCCTTTCTGTTGCAGACCCTATAGCCTGCTATCCACGGGTCATGGTGAATGGTGTCCCGGGCCGCAAGCAGGACACGCGGCAACTAGTGGCTTGTTGTCACTTCTCGCGCCTCATCCCCTCATGGCCTATCCCACCGGTTGACATTCTTCGCCGACGACGTGATGGTATTCCTGAAACCGGCGCCGAGCGAGTTTGAGATGTGCTCAGCAATCCTGCATGATTTTGGTGTGGCATTAGGTCTTCAGATAGATCCTGCTAAATGCAGCGTCACCAACTGGTACCAATGCCATACTTTAGTCCCGGTTGGTGCCACCAACCGGGACCAAAGGCCTCTGCTTCCCATCCTTTAAGCTGCTGAAAAGAGACCTTTGGTCCCGGTTGGTGTCACCAACCAGGACTAAAGGATGGCATTGGTACCGATTTATGGCACCAATCGGGACCAAAGCCTTTGCTATATAAGCAACACTTAGCAGTTTCTGCAAAAATCACTTCTTCTCC
>NC_041385.1:834004846-834005827 GCF_002162155.2 Triticum dicoccoides
GCCGCTCGCCGCCCTACCCCGACGCGCGCCGCCCCGGCCCTGCCCCGACGTGCGTCGCCCCGGCCCGCTCCCGTAGTCGCCGTCGCCCTGCCCGCCCCCTTCGTCACCCTCACCCCTGCCCCGTCGCTGACCCCGCGCCCCTGCCCCTCCTCACCTTGGTCCGGCCGGCGCCCTCCCCTGTTTCTTGTTTTTTAATATATGTTATGATTTATATGCGTGTTTTTGTTCATATATATGATGCTATATATGATTGTTATCATAATTGTTTTTGTTCATATATATGATAATTTTTTTTATAGAATATGATGTTTTTTTTATAGAATATGATGTTTTTTTTGCATATATGATGTATATGACTTTTTTTTATAGAATATGATGTTTTTGCTTTTTTATAAAAATGTATATATGTTTGTATGTTCATATATGCAAAAGTTAGATTTTTAGAAAAGTTTTATCTATATATGTTCTCTGATTTAGTACATTTTAGGTTAGTTCATTTTTAGAAAAGTTTTATATATCTAGCTAGGAAAGGAAGAAGAAGAAAAAGAATGAGAGGAAAAAGGAAAATAAGAAGAGGAAGAAAAGGAGAAGAAGAGGAGAGGAAGAAGAGGAGAAATAAATAAGAAGAGGAAAAAAGAAGAAAAAGAAAGGAATAGAGGAGAAGAAGAGAAAATAGAATATTTTCTATTTTTTTTCTTCTTCTCCTCTATTCCTTTCTTCTTCTCCTTTTTTTCTTTTTTTTTCTTGATCGCTTCTCTTCTATTCCTTTCTTCTTCTCCTCTTTTTATTTCTTCTTTTGTCTTCTTATTTTTTATCGGGTATATGTCATTGTCGATATACCCCCTCCCAATAACTTCAACACGAGGGGGGGTCGATATACCCCCTCCCCGATAACATTATTTTCCCATGTACGTATGTCGTCGTTGTCGATATAACCCCCTCCCGGATAACTTCGACATGAGGGGCGGTCGATATATATAC
>NC_041385.1:834006060-834017007 GCF_002162155.2 Triticum dicoccoides
CGGGAGCACCCCCCCCCCCTCCGGGCCTCTCGCTCGACCAGAACTCTCGAGGACACCCAAACCCTAGAAAAAACGATGTTGGTCTCCTACCCCCTCCCACCGCGCCCCTACCCGACAAACTCTCTCGAGGCCACCCAAATTTACCAAGTTAAAAGAGCGTTGTCGTCGAGGCCACCCCAAACCCTTGAAGTGTTGTCGAGGCCACCCCGAACCCTAGAGAAGCAGCGTCGAGGCCACTAATATGATTCCTTATTGTGATTAGCTAGCTAGTTCTATGTTTTCCACTAATATATATCCATCTGTCATGTTTGAATAATAATTGTCATGTTGTAAATATTTGTAGAAACAATGGAGCACCCCCGAGACGAAGTAACAGAAGAGATGTTGGGGGACATAATCGCAAAAGGAAGTGATGTCGTTGCGTCATTTCTCAACGACACCGATGGTCTGGAAGGACGGGGTAGTGAAGAAGAAGGCTATGATTATGATGGCTCCGGTGACCCATTAATGCCGGTACATGAAGAAGGCTATGATTATGATAGCTCCGGTGACCCAATGCCGGTACAAGAAGGAGACCGTGCACGTGATGACGGCTCCGGTGACCAAACCGAGTCCGGCCAGGTATATATATTAGTTAAGCCCGTGCTGACTAGCTAATTGAGGCATTCATTGTTTTCATATGTACACATAATAATTAATTAACTCTCCTCTTTCTTCTTTTCTCCAGCCCTCCGGATCGAGCACAACTTCGGTAAAGAAACGAGGCCCGAAGAAAAAGTTGCGCTCGGATGAAAGGTTTGAGATCACAGCAATTGCTCGCGATGGCAAGCTGATTGAACCCATCCGGACAAGGGATGCATTTCGTGCTCAGTGCGGGGTTCTTGTTAGGGACAAGATCCCGATCATTATCCACCAATGGTTAAAGCCTAAGATTGAAGACCCTGAGGTGTCTTATGTCTCCGATATGTAGAAAGAAGATCTTTGGACAACGCTTAAGGAAAATTTCACCCTAGCTACCGCCAGAGGATGATCCGGAGAAGCCAGTTAAAGAGCAATTGATAAAGTCTCGTGCTCTTAAGAAGATGGCAGAACTATTCAGGAGGTGGAAGAATGAGCTGAAAATAGAGTTTGTCGACGAAGAACTGACACCAGAATTCACCGGAAAGTATGAGAAGATCAGAGATCACTGGCCCGCATTTGTGGCCCACAAGACATTGGAAAAGAGTAATAAGATGTCAGCGACAAACAAGAAAAAGGCTGCGAAGAAGAGGCATCACCATCGCACGGGGTCAGGTGCCTACCTCAAAGCCCGACCTTTGTGGGACAAGGCTGAGAATGACCTGATTGCTAAAGTGGTCGAACCAGAGACACTGAACTAGCCAGACCGTTGCTGGACTTGGTTCTTCGGGGTTGGCGGAACCTTGGACCCTGTATCAGGGAAGTGCGTTTGGACGGAAGAGCAACTGCAAATACCCGTCAGGAGGCTTCAGGAGTATATTGAGAAAGCGCAGCAAGGGACGTGCGTTCCAGACAGAGAGAAGGACGAGATCACAATGGCCCTCGGGAATCTTGAGCACCCTGGATGGACACGAGGCACGCCAGGCTCCGTTCCGTGGAAGGCTGGGTTTTCGGACGCAGGGGGTTACAAAAGCCAGGAGAGGAGGAAGAAAGTGGAGCATAGCCAACTTTAGGCGTTGCATGAAAGGGTACGAGGGCTAGAGGAACGAGAAGCAGATCGCAGCAAACGACCTGCCGAAGCTTCCCTTGAAGCTACCCCGCCATCTCAGTGAAGAAGCAGCGTGGCTTCCACCGAGCAGACTCAGCAGCTGGAGCCTGTCTTCACGGCTCCTGCTAGCTACCCCGTGGATGCTATCACAGAGTCTCAACATTGCCACCTTATGGCGCGATGGATGACATTGAAAGTCAAGGCGGCTGTTGGCTCTATTTTACCTACTGAACCTGGCACAACCTACCACGGTCGGGCGATTCCAGAAGGATATGCTAGGGTGATGGTGGATCAAATAACGGACGGATTTGAGGACCTTGAGCCTGACCACCCTACGGGTGAAGGGGAGATTCGGCTGGGTTCTTCTCTGAAGACTCCATGCCTATGGCGGAAGGAGCTCATCAACCTTCCAAACTGGACGCCTCCGCCTCCTCCTCCTCCTCCGGCGAGTCAGGGCACTCTACCTCCTCCTCCGCCTCCTCCTCTGGCGAGTGATCAGGGCACTCAGCCTCCTTCTCCGGCGCGTGGCGGCACTCCGCCTCCTTCTCCGTCTGCGCCGGCACGCCCGGGCAGCCAGCCTCCTCCTTCTTCGCCTCGTCAACAAGGGAGGAAGAGACCCGCCGCCACTCCGGCTGCTCCGGCGCGTCGTCCTTCTCCTCCGCCTCGTAAGAAAGGAAAGACAGCCGCAACCACTACGTCTGCTCCGTCGTCTAGCAGTAGAGCCAGAGGCAGGCAATACAGATACGGTCCTTCTCTGAAGACTCCAGAGAAGTTACCATACAAGAGGAGCCAGGAGGAAAACACGAAGATCGTGCAAGCCGAAGTGAAGAACTTATTTGAAGGGGTGAAAGCAAAGAAACATCCACCTCCGGAGGAGAATATAGATCCGGTAAAAGCGAAGCGTACTCTGGCTGCCCTGAAGAAACCATCAAAGTCTCCGGCGAAAGGCAACTATGAGCGCATTCTTGAAAAGTCATTTATCGAAGCGTCGCGGTCGGGAAGTACTGTCAGTGGTCAAAGGTTAGCAGAACGACGAGCTGGGAAAAAAGTTGCCCAGCTCGGCGAACAAGCGAACCAATCGTTCCCCCCGCTCCAGGTGTCTAGCGATATCCTCGCTAATGATCCGGGCGGGATGGTGCCCGGTTATAACAATCTTGAAGATTACATGCTCGACGATGTACATTATGATTTCCTGGAGGTGGACGAACACAAATACGTGTACGGGAAGCCTCTCATCAAAGATGAAAGATCTCTAACAACGATGATGCGAATATTCCATGGTTGGTACATGAAAACCTGCAGAGAGTCTGAGGAGGGGGAATATTTTGAAGCTGAGAGTTAGAGAGGAGCATGACCTCGTTGGAATTGAACTGTTGAATGTTCCATTTGAGGAGTTCTTCGCGTTTTTCAATCTAAAGGCCCTCGATAAATTAATGATCACTTGCTACTGCCTGTAAGTAGTACTACTTCTGTCATTAAGTCTCTATATATAGGTCAGATCTTTCATTGCATGTATTTTTAATTATTCTCACTATATTATGCAGATTGAAGATCGCCGAATTGAAGAAAAGACAAATCGGTGATATTGGGTTCATTAACACAAATCTCATAGATGCATATATGGTTGAATTTCAGGCCAAAGATACCGAGGCCAAGCTGCTACAATCGTTTGTATTAAATCAAAACAAAGCTATAATACTCTTCCCTTACGAATTCAAGTGAGTGTTACTCTCTTGTGCATATTCGGTTTCCCTTATTAGTCGAGGTTATAGTAATATAATTGATGAGTTATGCATGCGTGCGCAGGTTCCACTATATTCTCCTAGAGATTAAGCTTGAGCAGGGACTAGTAACCGTCTTAGACTCGAGACGAAAAGATCCCAAGGAGTATGCGGACATGACTGAAATTCTAGAGAAGTAAGTTAAATCGATCATTATCGCACCATATCGGCAACTTTGTTCATTTTCTGATATCAAGTAATTGTTTTCTTTGTCTGGCAGGGTTTGGAAAAAATTCACCTCAAAAACTCCGGGACTGCCGAAGAAGCTGCAATTTAGACACCCGAAAGTAAGTACTATAGTAGCATGTTCCACGCATCTCCTAGTGATTCAAGCGCTAGTTTCATCAATTAATACCATTTAGCACACTACTAGAAAAACCGCTACTAGTGGCGCACCTAATTTGGCCATTAATGGCGCATCACTGGTGCGCCATTACTAGCACGCCATTAGTAATTTTTACTAATGGCGCACCACTGGTGCGCCATTAGTATCTGGTATACTAATGGCGCACCACTGGTGCGCCATTAGTATAGGCCATGGTGCGCCATTAGTAATGCCTCCCAGGGGCCATGTATACCCAGGTGCTTTGGCATACTAATGGCGCACGACAACGGGATGCGCCATTAGTAACCGCGGCATACTAATGGCGCACTGTCCAGTGATGCGCCATTAGTATGCTTTGTCATACTAATGGCGCACTGTCATGTGATGCGCCATTAGTATGAATATTAGGTTTTTTTTATTTTTTCTTTTCTGTTTTTTGCACAGGTTACAAAATGTATAATTTGACAAAATATAGACAGCACACATCAACAACAGATTCATCGAATACAATAGAAGATTAGTCTTTGAATACAATTCATCATATTAGTCTCCGAATACAATTCATCATATTAGTCTCCGAATTGAAAAGACCGAACAAAGATAGAACATTATATTACAAGTCTCGAGACCGCGAGTAGCGAGTTTGTCTTCATATTACAAGTCGATATCGATCATCTAAACTACCATCACATAGAAGAGAGCTGCGGTCATCACGATGAAACTCGTCTTCATCCGGTTCCTCCAACGCTCCCTCCCCTCTCCCGCTAGATAGCGGGCGTATCTAGATTCGGCCTCGGCCCTAGTGGTGTACCCTTTGTAACTGTTACCGCTGAATCGGTGACCTGTCTCCGACACTCCTCCCAGTCATCGTAGACTCCGGAAACCTTACCCTTGTACACGACATACGTCGGCATCGCTATGCACTAGCCAAACGAAACGTTAGTACCAATTCACAGACAATACATAAGCAATATATAAGTATGCAACAGAACGATCGGAAGAGAAAAGCAAGACATTAATAGCATCGATTACATCTAAGTTGAACGACTCTCGAAACCAAAGAGACATACTACAAGTTCATTAAAGTTTAATTACAACATGAGCCAATCGATGTTTCAGAACTAGACACAGCATCACTGCTTTCGACTCGACTCAAGGGACCGGAGCGTGGATGAAGCCGCCATCTATCGTGGGAGTCATGAAATAACGGTCGTTGTCAGCCTGCATTTGTAGCATTGTGTCGATGTCACTATTGGACGGTTGATTGTTGAGGTAGAACTGCCCCGAGGTACGAAGGACATCTTGATGGATGATTTCCGCAAACTCCAACTAGATGCGAAAGAATTCTTGTCGGAGGTCCGCGTCCTGAATTGCCGACACGCTCTTTGCCCAATCTTTGAGTTTACTCGGTAGCAGAAGTTGATGATGGTCCCGTACGATCGCCCGCATATGATGGATGGCGTAGTAGGCACCCCTCTGACCGCCAGGCGGCTGCTTGACGCAGCAGAACGTCGTATTGTGGGAGAACACGTGCTTGCCGTACTTACAAATAGGCTTGGTGAAGGTGCCTCCAGATTTGGCGTAGCCGGGGAGAACATCATCAAGAACCTTCTTGACATTTGTGTAGTCTGCGTTCGACTGACGGTCCGGGTCGAAATACGTGGCCATGGAATATTTGGGGCTTAGGAGGATGAGCGTGCAACGTGTGCCACTGCAGAAAACACGGAATGTTAAAAGAAAAACGATCGAAATGTAAGAATTCATATGTTACGGGCCGGTTGAGGGGAGGACTTACTCGGGAAAGTAAGGCACGAGAAAGTTATCCTTATCTTGGTTTGCCAGAATGACGCCTTCGAGGTAAGAACTCGCAACTTGCCGGTCCCCAGCGCTGCCCAAGATCTTGGCACGCATGTAGAAGGGGTCGACTATCACGATGTCCGGGGTCTTATCGCGAATGATCCGCATCTCCATACTCAGCAAAAATAGCCGAACGAAGGTGTAGTGCAGCGGATGAAGGTTCAACATAGCGTGGATGTCATCAAAACGCAGGACGATCGTACGCCCGATGGAGTTATCCACAAAGCCCTTGCCCTTTGGCACCTTGGCCGCGAAAACCGGGTATGCCACATCCTTCTCTCTGAGACGCCGCTTCTCCAAAGAAAGAACACTGTCATGCAGACTCCGCATAGCACCGGTTGTAGCATTGAGCATATTTGTCGGTAGCATCGCCCTACCCGCCACATGCACCCTCCTCGAGATATCCTGCGGTGAAGGTGGCCCGTCCTGAGCACGGATCGTACTCGGTGCCGGCTGGCTCGCACCCTTCTTAGTCTTTCTTTTGCGTGCCTTCTTCTTCTCCTGTAATGGGACCGAGTTCTGCTCACAGACCGCCTTCTTGAGTGTGTTGGGGCTGATAATATTTCGCACCTCGCCTATCTGAGGCTCGGTGAAGTCGGCAGCTGGAGGCGTCTCCTGAGAGCTGAACGCCAGACGGCGCCTGTTGCAACTTGGCTTCTCCGTGGTACCAGCTAGATCGCACACGTCTTTTGTTGGGTTTGGTTCTTGAGAAGGAGGCCCCATGAAGTCGCCATCGTACCCATGATCGGCAAAGTACTGATCGACGTTGCCAAATGTATCATCGACGTTGTCGTCGTCATTCTGATCCTGTGCCATATGCATGTTTGGATCCAGTGGCATAGGGATGTCCGGCACCGTTGCGGCGGTCTTGCCATGGGGCCGACTTGGCGCCGGCACGACTGGCGGTGTTGTCTTTGGGGTGGTGTCCCCTGCCCCCAAACAAATCTGGCTCTTCGGCCAAAGCAGGGGCCAGCTCAGGCAGGCGCTGAGGGTCATCACGTCATCATCGTCGGCCCCGATGGGTCGAATCGGAGGTAACAACTCGTCGCAGTCTGGCAGCACCCGAACCAGTTGAACCCTAAACAAGTTGGGTGGCATCTGGGTACCGTGGAACAAGGGGTTGCCCGGTTGAACTATTTTGCCCTTGGCGACATCGACCAACTCGTTGTTCACGAAGTGGAGGAGAGTGCACGGAACATCGGCGGCGCCCTGCGAAAACATGTAGGGCGTCAGGGATGCCCAGTCAAAGGCAAGGAGATGAAGTCCTCGGCCGAGAGAGGCTTAATTAGTTACCGTGATGATGGCGTCGAGCTCGGCTAATGTCGAGGCACCGCCAACGGCGGGCGTGCAGTTGACGGAGGGGCCGCTTGCTGCAGAGGTGCCGGCCGGCGTACACCCGGGTGCATTAAGCTCCCGTGCCGGCGTCGGAGACACCAATGCCGCCTCCGCCGGAGGCACCAATGGCCCCGCCATCGCATTATGCGAGTTGCTGGCCGTGAAGCTAGGAATTGGGGGCGGCCCCTGTTGGCCGCCCGCAATCCACGCACTCAACCCCGAGATCAAGGTAGGCACAATGGCAGTGATCGTCGCTCCGAGTCGTTGTTCCACTTGCTCTTGGACAATCTCCGGAATCCGCGCCACCTGTGCCTTGAGTTCTTGAACCTCTCGTGCCTGGCTTTCTGAGCTGGTCTTTTTCTCCTTCCGCACACCAGCGGTATAGTATGACCCCCATTTTGTCGACAAGCCTTTGCCGGCCACACGACCAGTTGACGTCGGCTTACTGAGCTTATCTTTTTTCTTCATTACATTCAATGCCCTATTTAGAGTGGTGTCCCAAGGGTTGCTCTTAGTCGACCCCGCGCTACTGCTTTCAGTCGCCTGCGGAAGGAATGTGAACCATTTAGAAATTTGGCTTCATTAATTAGAATGCAACCATATGGAGCTAATTACGCGGGGGTGTATTCCTTACTAGAACAAGTTCAAGCTGCCTGGTCTTCGGATCCGTGGTAAGCTCCTTTGTTTTCGGGTCCTTCTTGTACCGGGCCCTGACAAAGTTCCTGGTCTGCTTGTCACCGTATTTATCGAAGAGGGGCGGTAGGCCTTGCTCGGCACGGTCTGCCTCCTCCTTGTCCCATATAGGCTCCGCCACTCTGTAACCGCCGGGACCGAGTATGTGTTCCCCTATGTTCAGCTCCCGCATTTGTTTCCCCCACTCACTTGATAGGGAGTTTGCGGTGCTCGAGCAATTGATCTTGAAGTCGTTGTAGTCATCTTCGGTGATCGAAGGATTTTTCTCCTTGATCTTCTGATAACTCTCACCTTTCTCGATCATTCTCTTCACATTGCTTTTCCAAGTAGACAGGGTCTTGCTCATCTTCGTGAGGGCAGCATTGTTCACTTTATTCCCTTTGAGGCTTGTGTTTGCAAATTCAGCGGGGAACTTGTATTGTTCATGCAGCTTCGTGAAGAGGAGGTTGCGCAAATTCCCTCGGTCAGGATGCCTCAGGTTCTCGGTGTTGATCGAGACGGTGCTCCGGACAATGCACCCGAGCTGAAGCGAGTACCCCTTGACTATTCGTTCGGGTGCCGTTGGATTCCCGTTGGAGTCCACTTCAGTAACTTCCTCCTTGAGGGTGAGGAGCACGATCGGGCGCCGGTCCTTCCGTTGCCTCCTCGGTTGGCTGCCATCTGTGCGTGCGCCGCCATCATCAGTGGTGGCATCCTCGGCGGCACCATCAGTGGTGGCATCAGTGTGGTCATCCTCGGCGGCACCATCAGTGGTCTCAGGATCGATGGGGAAGGCGGCGGCCTCATACAAGTGAGGTTGTTCCTCCATCTCCTGGGACAGCTCCCAGAATGCCTTGCCGCCCGAACCCCCGGCCTCATCGTTGTGGGCCATGTTTCTCTCTAAATAGAAACAAAGTTTGGTCAAAAAGTTGGTTATTGTCAAGGAACAAGATCATGGTCTCATCATTTAGGGTTTGTCGACACCGAGGCATCCTAAAATCTAAGCTTTTAAGATTGAGGGTTTTTCGACGCCGAGGCACGCCTATGGTTTAATGCAGCTAGAATAAAGGGGCACTTGATCCTACTTAATTAACTACTAAGATACCCCGGCCCATGCATTAGTCACAAGTACCCCATATGTCCTATTTTTAGCAAAGTCATGCTAAAATTCACGGAAAATTTCAGCATGACCTTTGCTGAAAATAGGACATATGGAGTACCCGAATTTGCCGGAACGGAAGTTAATCGACATTCCAGCAAACTCAAGGGCCTCTCGGGTGGACAAGGCAGAAAAGGCCTCCATCACAACATGGAAAAATATATATCAGCAAACTCAAGGGCTTTTGCTTTTGCTTTTCCGTGCCAAATTGTAGCTAGTACCAGCAAATTAACATCTAGCAGCAATCTTCCTAGTCTAAGCATCATCTGACCTGGTAACTGTACCAGTTTGGTTCAATTAAAAAAAAAGACCTGGTAACTGTACCAGCTACCACATTGTTCACGGACAGCTACCAAACTGTTTCTGTATCAAAACAACATGGTAGCTGTAAATGTGGCAAAGAAGCACAATAAATCTGATAAGTTGGTATACAGCTTCAGGTTCCATACAAAGTCAAATGCCAATGGGCAAAAAAAGTAAGTAGCTAGTTAATTGCCTTATTTTCAGTGTAACAAAAATTATGGAAAGCATGAGGGTTACACTATAATTATAGGAAAATTTACACTGTTATTAGGGGAAGTTTTATACTGTAATTACATATAAGAAGCATCAGGGCTACACTGAAAATTGCTGAGCTTACACTAAAATACATCTGCACTGCAGGGCTTGTACACACAAATTCAGTTAGATGATCTAACACTGACAAAATAAAGGAAACACCTACTGAACCAATACAGGGCTAAAAACACATGGGGATTACACTTAAAAACATCCAGTGAAACGCACTAGAAAAACATATAGACACAGGAATAAAGCAGAGCTGACTCATTAAATCTGATACACTGAGAAAACCCTAAACTAGGGAAACTAATCACCTGCATCTAACCTACCAAGAGGTAACTGAACAAATTCAAGAACTACAACAGCAACACGAACCAATACAGAGATATGAAAGCACAAGTTACTAGCATTTGCCTAAAAACTACATAACTAGGATATGAAAGCACAAGTTACTAGCATTTTCTTAAAAACTACATAACTAGTGGACCAACTCTCTGTCTGTAACAAGAACTATAGGTCATGGGTGCTCGGGGGAAAGTAGCACAAACAGACAATTCAAACAACCAATCAACTAGTGAAGCCAATCAAGAACCTAGAGATATAGCTAGCAAACTGAGAAGCACATGCAGAGCAAGAGCAGAGCAGAGCAAAAGAATAAAGCATCAACTTTGTCAAGCGTATGAAATTGCTTAGGTTCAACAGAAAACAAAAATGCCCTGTCAATTTTCAATGCCCTGTTTAATTGACCAAACAAGTGTTTTTATAGGCATAATACAGCAGCACAGCCCCTGTATAAACTAAACTGATAGCACCCCCGAACTTAATATCGATTGATGCACGCAGCCTTCTATTGTTGCATAGTTATTTATTTATTTTATTTGTGGTGTATTGCACAGTACTCCTAGTGATTCTTGGTGAACTGTGGAAGATTAAAGTACCAGATACTAACCATTTCAATAAATATTAAAATGGCCAAAAAAGGCATCATTTGATGAAGCAAACTTGAAGCAGTAGATTAACCAAACATAAGCTTAACCCTTCAGATACTAACCATTTTATCTAGTGTATAGTTTCTTTTTTTCAGATAGAACCAAGTTTCGTGTGTTCTAGGATCTTCCCTTGCAGAAATTGCACATGCCATTCAGAAAGAAAAAGCATCCCAGGTATAACTATAACATTCTGAAGTAGAGTTCAAAAAACTGCAGGTTGAGCCAAAATCTGGAGTCTCAAGGGACTAAACATTCAGTATTTGAGAAACTGCAAACTGAGTGTATCGCAGGCACTCACATGGTAGATTGAGTTCATTCTGAATTTCAGTTATACACAAAACACCATGGCACATTATCTCTGATCTTAATATGTGGACAAATTGACTGCATATAGCAAAAAATCGGAGCACCAACCGTCACTGAAAAACAGAAATAACACCAAAATGCTAACTTGAGTTATTCTGAACTTTTTTCGTTATTCACAAATCACCATGGCACAACAGTTCAAAGGCACTGACAAAACAATGCTCACGGGGGCAGGA
>NC_041385.1:834017433-834018044 GCF_002162155.2 Triticum dicoccoides
GAGGTGGGGCGACGGTGAGAGCGGCGCCGATGTCGGGGCCTCAGGCGGCGGTGGTTGGAGACGGGCGACAGGGGCGGCGTCGAGGCGGTGGGGCGGCGTCGAGGCGGCGGGGCGGCGTCAAGGCGGTGGGGCGGCGTCGAGGCGGCGGGGCAGCGGCGTCGGGAGAGGAGAGGGGAAGGGGATCGAGGGCGAGGGCGAGGGAGAGGGGATAGGTGTGGGCCCGGGAGGAAGTATGGATGGGGGGCGGCACAATACTAATGGCGCACCACACCTCGGTGCGCCATAAGTACATCCATACTAATGGCGCGCCTCACCCTGGTGCACCATTAGTATTTTTTTTTGATTTCTGCTCGAGCCAACAGGTTATCTCCCACCTAACCTGATCTACATCAAGTTCCCTCTACTAGCTTGACTGGTTAGCAGCCAGTTCTCACACCAGGAGGTCCTAGGTTCAATTCCCAGGCTCCACAAAATTTTTTTATGCATTAAAAATGCTGTTTGATACTTACTTGTGTTTAAATATGTTCAAACTTGTTTAAATCATAACAGTAATATTTTTTTATAAGACAGTAATATTTTTTAAAAAAATATCATCAAATAGTAATGTCGGT
>NC_041385.1:834018438-834118828 GCF_002162155.2 Triticum dicoccoides
GGTCGGCGGCGGCGGTTGAGTAGGGGAATTGAGGGTGCGGGGGGTCGGCGGCGGCGGCCGGTGGACCGGGAGGGGGGGTGCTCGGCGGTGAGTGGGACCGGATCTGGCGAGGTGGGATAGCGATCGAGATGGAGGGGGATCGAGATCGAGTGTCCATGAAATTTAAAAATATTCATGATAGTTCAAAAAGTGCCCATGAAATACAATCGAGAAATGAAGGCTATGATTTAATTAAATACAATCTTCTTGCCCTTCTTTTTCGCAAATGGAGTTCTTCTGTGGAACGGACGTCCTTTAGGTAGGGTGGTCCTGCTTCTTCTTGTGGTGTATGCTGCTACTTCATGATCGTCGTCATGTTCGATCCTCGGGTCGCCGTACTTGTCGAAGTCTTGCTCATTGGCTACTCCATCCATTCCGATGATCTTCCTTTTGCCTCTCCTCACGACAACACGACTGGGCTTTGACGGGTCGGTAATGAAGAAGCATTGGTCTACTTGGGAAGCCAGTATCCATGGCTCATTTTTCGCGGTGACGTTTGCGCCCGCGGTCTTGGATTTGGCTTCGGGTATAACCATGGTGGTGAAATACCGGTCTTCTTTTAGGACGCTTTTGGCCCATCTGACACGAAACATCGGGACCTTCTCTCCAGCGTAGCTCAGCTCCCAGATCTCCTCGATCCTTCCGTAGTATCTGTCCTTGTCGTTACCGGTGTAGGATTCCATCGTTACCTAGGAGTTCTGATAACCATCGCTCTTCATGTCCTTGGCCTCGGTGTAGAATGTGTAGCCGTTGATATCGTACGCCTCATAGGTCATCAGGTTGTGCTCGGCGCCCTGTGACAAGGCGAATATGAGTTGTTCTTCCACGGAAGAATCCTCATGTAAAGGGTACGACAGAAGCTTCTACTTGAACCAACGCGTGAAACATGAGTTGTGCTCTTTGAGTATATCTCCGTCCGTCCTCTGTTGGCCTCGGTCATTGTACGTCTTCTTAATAAAGGTTTTGTGCTCTACCACCCAAGGATCGACCACGTCTATGTGTTGTAGCGCGACTAGGTTTGCTCTTTCAAAGTCGGCGAGTCGACCCTCGAAGTCGACATGCATTTCGCGGCGACCCTCACGGTGACCCCATACAGCAAGCCTGCCGAGGTGCCTATTGACGGGCAGACCAACGGGGTTCTCGATGCCTAGATAATTCATGCAGTAGGAGATGCACTCTTCGATCAGAAAGCCCCTGGCTATGCTTCCCTCTGGACGTGACATGTTGCGAATGTATCCTTTGATGACACCATTCATCCTTTCGAACGGCATCATGCTGTGCAGGAACGTCGGCCCGAGTTGGATGATATCCTCCACTATATGGACCAGCAGATGCACCATAACGTCGAAGAATGCGGGCGGGAAGTACATCTCAAGCTCGCATAGTATCACCACGATCTCTTCCTGTAGCCTTCTGAGTTGCCTCACGCCAATCGACTTTCGAGAGATGACGTCGAAGAAGTTGCATAGGCCAAATAGCGTTTCACGGACGTGCGCGTTCATGATCCCACGGATTGCAACTGGAAGTATCTGCGTCATCAGCACGTGACAGTCGTGAGACTTCATCCCGCTGAACTTCTGCTTGGCTGGGTCTAGGTATCTGCTTATCTTCCCCGCGTAACCGTAAGGAAGTTTTACTCCTAGGAGGCTGGTGAAAAACTGCTCGATCTCCTCCTGACTTAGAGTGAAGCACGCGGGAGGGTAGTCATTTCCGGTCTTCTTGGTCTTTTTGCCTTTGCGACGACTTTCTGTGTCCTGCTTCGCCTCATCATCATCATCATATATAGCGTGAAGCTCCTGCCTGATGCCCATTGATTTCAAGTCTGCCCTTGCTTTCGGCCCATCTTTCGTCCTCTCTAGCATGTTGAGCAGGGTACCAAGCAGACTCTCGCACACGTTCTTCGTGATATGCATGACATCAAGGCTGTGAGGCACACGGTGGATCTTCCAGTACGGCAAGTCCCAGAAAACAGACCTCGTTTTCCATACCTTCAGTAGCGGCTCTGGTGCCTTTCGCTTCTTTCCCGGCTCTGGCACCTTTTGCTTCTTTCCCGGCAGTGGGCAGTCTTTCCAATTTTTCAACAGCTTGTCTATTTCCTCGCCGCTCCTCGTACACGGGCGTTTTCGGGGTTCGGTTTCACCATCGAACAGATCCTTGCGTTTCCTCCACGGGTCATCGTCGCGAAGCCACCTTCGATGTCCCATGAACACGGTTTTCGAAGACCCGGGATCTCTATCTAGCTGGCGATACGTTGTGTCATCCATGCACCTTACGCATCCAGAAAATCCATGGACTACCTGCCCCGCAAGATATCCGTAACCGAGATAGTCGTGCACCGTCGTGAGCAGCGCGGCTCTCATAGGGAAATATTATTTCTCTGCGGCGTCCCACGTATTGGCTGGCGTTTTCCACAGCGTGTCAAGCTCCTCTTTCAGCAGCCCCAGATACAGATTGATGTCGTTCCCTGGTTGTTTCGGCCCTTCAATTAGCATACTCATGTGAATGTACTTCCTCTTCATGCACAACCAGGGGGGAAGGTTGTACATCCACACAAACACAGGCCAGGTGCTATGTGTGCTTCTCTGGCTGCCAAACGGATTGACTCCATCGGTGCTCGCGCCCAGCACGATGTTCCTTGGATCGTTCCCAAATTCTGGGTATTCGAAGTTCAACGCTTGCCACTGGCTCGCATCCTTAGGGTGACTCAGCATCTTGTCTTTTTTATCTATCTCCGGATCATTTGCGTCATCTTCTCGCTTCTTCTCCTCCCTATCCGCGTGCCAACGCAGGAGCTTTGCTACCTTAGGGTCCGCGAAATACCGCTGCAGACGAGGAGTGATCGGAAAGTACCACACCACTTTTCAAGGAGCTTTCTTCCTCTTCTTGTATCGAGTGACACCGCACACCGGACATATGGTAGACTCCGCGTGCTCGTCCCGATAAATGATGCAATTGTTCATGCACACATGGTATTTCACGTGCGGTAAATCCAGAGGACACACGATTTTCTTCGCCTCCTCCAAACTAGTCGGGCACTTGTTCCTCTTGGGAAGACGTTCGTGCCAAAATGACATGTTCTCGTCGAAGCATGCGTCGGTCATTTTGTGTTTTACCTTCATCTCCAGAGCCATGAGCGTTACTTTCAGGCGGGGATCCTCGATCCTGCATCCTTCATACAATGGAGTAACCGCGTCTAACTCTAGTTGATCCATCTTGGCTTTCTCTCGGGCGGCAGCTCTTGCGTTATCCGTCTGCTTGAGAAGCAGCTCTTGAATATGAGGGTCCTGCACCCATCCCATCGATGGTCTAGCGTCGTCTGCTCCGCCGGCATCATCATCATGTCCTGCATCTTCTACATGATGACTGTGTACAGCATCACCGTCGTGATCATCTCCTGGGGATTCTTCGTCTTCTCGCCCGCCCGAGCCGCGGTTGTTGTCTTGCTGCCCTTCCTCATTTCTTGCCCGGCCCCCATGGAAGACTTTGTAGTCATCTTCATCACCTTGCCACCGATAGCCATCCATGAAACCACGCAAGAGCAGGTGGTCCCGCACCTGCCCGGAATGCGGGTCCGCAATAAGGCTCTTCAGCTTGCATTTTCGACACGGACATCTTATCTCCATCTCGTTCTTTTGAAGCATCTTGGCCTTCGCGGACCTTAAAAACCTATTCACGATGCCTTCGATCATCGCGCGGACCATGGTCGCCTGCGGGGTAGAGCAAAACGATATTTTAGAACCAAGAAAAAATTTGGCATGACTTTCCCTAAAAATAGGACCAAAAAGAATGCTTAATGCCAAAATTCTCGCCGAAACGGAAATGAATCAACATTCGGGCAAAATATTGGCAACTATCGCATTTCAAATACCGGTACACCTCCAAACACAAACACATATGCAACACCACAAACATATGCAACACCACGAACATACATAGATCTAGCTAGGCCATAAAAAGTGCATGTGCACATTGTTGTAGGGAGAACAACATAAATATAGCTTCCCCCCTTACTTACCTATCAAAACAAGGTAACTTAACCACTTAATTTGAATGAATCTATGGTGGAAATGAGGTGAAAAAGAGGAGGCACCCGAGACAAGGAGGAGGCGGAGAGAATGAAGTGGGGAGAAAGTGAGTGTGGGAGGAGAGGTTGTCCAAAATATCTTGTTGCTGCCCACTTACGAATGGCGCACCAACCACAAATGCGCCATTAGTAATCTAGGTTACTAATGGCGCACCCCCTGGTGGTGCGCCATTAGTAGTTTTGCAAAAAAACATACTAATGGCGCACTCCCCCACGGTGCGCCATTACTAGTTTAAACTAGTAATGGCGCACCGCGGGTGAGTGCACCATTAGTAGTTTTGCAAAAAAAGGAATAAAAATAATAATAAAAAAACAACATTAGTGGCGCACTTTCTGACAGGTGCGCCATTACTAGTTACAACTAGTAATGGCGCACTTCCTATGGATGCGCCATTAGTATGTTTGGACAGGTGCACTAGTTCAAAAAAAATTTGATACTAATGGCGCACCATGGGCCAGGTGCGCCATTAGTAGTTTCAACACTAATGACGCATTAGAAGGTGGTGCGCCATTAGTATATACTAATGGCGCACCACTTGTCTGGTGCGTCATTAGTGTCAATCCTATCTATAGCCCTTTTTCTAGTAGTGGCATGCTTGCTAATTATCAGTTTGATTGACCTCTATTTCTTGTAAAGTGGTTGTGGCAGGAACAAGAGAATGATTGCTGTGGATACTACATTTGCGAGTCCATCCGCCACACGACCTGTGAGCGGGGCTACTCTGACAAACAATATGAAGTGCGTAAATAATAATATTCACAATTTTATTTTATTACCATCATTTGTGTTCAGTTTCATTTATTCATATATATGTATTGACCCCCTTCTTTAAATTAGATATTTCGGATGCGGGATGAACTCCTACCACCAGATCATATGCGAGGAATTCAAGAGGAATTGACGGCATTGTATATATGTAGCCAGTAGCGTCGGATAGATATACGAGAACTTGTTGTTCGACCAATCTCTCAGAGAAGGAGAGGTGGTCGATATCACTTCTCTCTGTATGCATATGTCCATGACGATCTTCTGTTTCCTTCATTTGCTTACTAGCTAGCGTGTCTAGTCCTCTCTATACGTATAGTACGTAGTGTCGACCAAGCATGGAGATAAGAGAGGACATTTCTCTCTATTAATTAGCTAGCTAACATAATATATGAAACCCCTAAATTAACCCCATAAACCCCCTAACCCCCCCCCCCTTTTCAAAAAAAATCCAGCCCCTGAAATGCTAACGCGTGGATGCCTATTGGTCCCGGTTGGTGCCACCAACCGGGACCAAAGGGCCTCCTGCTTGGGCTCGCCGCACCGGCCACGTGGAGGCCCATCTGTCCCGGTTCATGTAATAACCGGGACTAAAGGCCAAGGGCATTAGTAACGACATTTTAGTCCCGGTTCCAAAACCGAGACAAAAGGCCCTTACGAACAGGGACAAAAGGCCCTTTTTCTACTAGTGATTTATTCCATCTGGAAATATGACAATGAGCACATTTGATGTATGGGCAACATATAATTCGTTAAAACTACTTCTTTCTCACTAAGTTTAAGCATGGTTTTCAGTTGCACAAACCCAATAGTTATGGGGAGCTCCTATGCCGCGCCTTCAGCGCCCCGCAAGAGAAGTGACGTCCGCAGCAGCCGCTGGATGGGCCGGTCCCATGATCGCGCAACAACCAACGCGAAAAATGACTTGTTGTTCGACCAATCTCTCAGAGAAGGAGAGGTGGTCGATATCACTTCTCTCTGTATGCATATGTTCATGACGATCTTCTGTTTCCTTCATTTGCTTACTAGCTAGCGTGTCTAGTCCTCTCTATACGTATAGTACGTAGTGTCGACCAAGCATGGAGATAAGAGAGGACATTTCTCTCTATTAATTAGCTAGCTAACATAATATATGAAACCCCTAAATTAACCCCATAAACCCCCTAACCCCCCCCCCCCTTTTCAAAAAAAATCCAGCCCCTGAAATGCTAACGCGTGGATGCCTATTGGTCCCGGTTGGTGCCACCAACCGGGACCAAAGGGCCTCCTGCTTGGGCTCGCCGCACCGGCCACGTGGAGGCCCATCTGTCCCGGTTCATGTAATAACCGGGACTAAAGGCCAAGGGCATTAGTAACGACATTTTAGTCCCGGTTCCAAAACCGAGACAAAAGGCCCTTACGAACAGGGACAAAAGGCCCTTTTTCTACTAGTGATTTATTCCATCTGGAAATATGACAATGAGCACATTTGATGTATGGGCAACATATAATTCGTTAAAACTACTTCTTTCTCACTAAGTTTAAGCATGGTTTTCAGTTGCACAAACCCAATAGTTATGGGGAGCTCCTATGCCGCGCCTTCAGCGCCCCGCAAGAGAAGTGGCGTCCGCAGCAGCCGCTGGATGGGCCGGCCCATGATCGCGCAACAACCAACGCGAAAAATGACCGGCAAAAATACATCCCGACTGGGATTTGATCTCGCTACCTCGCGCTTCCACACGGGCAGGCTAGCCGCTAAACGAGCTCACTCCTATTGCCTATTAACAGCGCGAAAGCATTAAAGAATATAAATGTAGACGCGTTATTTATTGTGCATTGCACTGTAGCATTTATATTTTCCAATTATTTGAAAATATCTTCACATATTACAGATGGAGTTCATGAGCATGCAAAAAAAGTTCGCCTATTCAAAAATTAGTTCACCAACTCAAAAAAGTACATTTATTCAAAAACAGTTTACGGATTCAAAAGAAGTTTATTGATTTTGAAAATAGTTCATCGAATTTGAAAAAAGTTCACCTAAATTGAAAAAAGTTCATCGATTTGAAAACAAGTTCATGTGAATTGAAAAAAGTTCATCGATTTTGAGAAAAAGTTCATCAATTTTAAGAAAAACTTTAGAAAATTGTAAAAAATTCATAAAATTTGAAAAATAAGTTACCCTATTCTGAAAATGGTTCATCAATTTGAAAAAAGTTCACGAATTTCAAAAAATTCAGTTCATGGATATACAGAAGAAGTCCATCTATTTGAAGAAAACAATTACGAATTTCCAAAAAAGAAAGTAAAAAAGGACAGAGAGAAAAAGCAAAAGGAAAAGGAAAAGGAAAAAGAAGAACAAATAAATTGACAAAAACATGTATGCTACCACATCTGGTGAAGTGGTCGAGTTGATATAGGTCGATACGTGATAACCGCGTGACGCTGGTTCGAATCCTAGCTGCACCGCTTTTTTGCAGTCTTATATAGAGATTAAAGAACAGGAGTAATGGAAATTGGGCCGAGCCCAGGTAGCGCCGCTGCAGGCGCCGGTTTGCGAAAACAGCTATAACCGGCGCCTGCAGCGCCAAATAGGAAATGCCATAGTTATGAACCCCTTAAAACCACAATAGAGTTCTATAATAGTGAAAAAAGTCTGGACCAGCCCAACGAGGTTAAAAGAAAGCAGGAAGTGAGACTGCGGGCCTAGCGCAATCAAATCATCAGTCCGTTTTCGAGCAAGGAAAGAATCGATTTCCGACTCTGAACATATACGTCGCGAGCCGAGCCGAGCCGCCTCGGCACCACCAAGAAGAACTCGCTCGACAGCAGACCGAGCGATGGCTGGCGGAAACAAGAAGCTTTCAATGGATCCGCATGCCGCCAACCTGCTTCAGTGGCTGTGCAACGGCGACGGGGATCGTACGTGTTGAGCGCCCTATGTACACGTACATACATGTACTCTAATCTCCGTCCATCTTGTTAGGGTTTAGTCTTGGACGTGATCATCTCCATGTACATCTATATATTGGCACTGGATGCCCGTGAAACAATTGTGTTGCATCTCTGTATGGTATCCGCCTAACTATACCCGTTGTGATTGCAAAATGAACTATAAATAGCATTGGTGCGAAAATACATAAACACCAAGTGCAATATAAATCAGGTGATTTGGAGCAAGATTTCTGCGTGAATCCCAAATCATAGAGCTATTGCTGATGCAAATAAAAGGTACATACCTTCGACGCGCTCACATTCTTCCTCAACCTGTAGGAGGCGGGGGAGCCTCGTCGGGGAGGTAGAGGGCGGTGTCTGAGCCCTGGCAGTGGCATCACCGGGTAGGCAGAGAGGTGGTGAGTGGTGACACATCATGCTGTGGGTGGTGGTAGTCGTAAGAGGTGGTGTGGCACGCACAGAGTGGTCTGCGGTTGGCTTGCTTCATTGAGCGGTGCGATCGATCAACTATCAACTCGTCTGCGGACGGCGCAGATAGGCCGGGACGGAGCCTCCAACTTGCCTAACTGCGTTTGGCGGAGGACCTATCTAGGCTATACTTGGAAGGAGCGGGACAAGAGGTGAGCGAGAGGTAGTTGGCCTGCTCCGACGAGCTCCTGTAGCGACAGGACGGGGGAGGAGTCGGGGCAGATGCGCAGACGACAAGGAGAAGTCCGGGCGCGCCTTTGAAGCGATCAATTTTTCCTCAAAACAAGGCATGGGCGAGTATACGATAAGGGATCCGGTTTAGCCTTTGAAACCGAATTTTTACTTCTCTAAGTAGTTTTGAGGGATCGACTAGAAATGCTCTAAGGTACCATGTAAGGCCCCGTTCGTAATCTCCCTGTTCCTCCACTCCGTGGAGTTGATGGAGCTCGGTCTTCGCAGCTCTGTTAAAGTGAGGTCCGCTCTGGGAGCAGAGTTAAGAGAGCGGAGAGGAACCAAACGCTCCCTAAATATGTCACTACGGATCATACAAGAGCAGCCACGTTTTATCTCTGATGCCTTGGCAAAGGTAAAGAAATGACATCCTACTACCTAGATAGACTAGCTAGGTCTAGGGTGGCGCCAAACAAATCCGACAAGCAAAGCTAAGCAGACCCCCCACAAACCCGCCGTCAGAGAGAGAAGCCGGAACCCAAAGTGAAACAAGCCACCTAGCGCACGAAGAACAATAAGACCAAGCCAACGACACTCGATCATTGGTCACACCCGAGGCCGGTGAGACCCCTACAAGAAAATCAGAGTTGGGAACGGCACACGTGCCTAGTCTCCAAAATTGTGCCTCCAAGGATGTCAACAAAAATGTAAGAATTTGACTTGATATAATTTGATTGTAGATATTAATACAATTTTTTCATAAACTTGATCAAACTATGTTGGGACGGAGCGAGTACTTGATAGTGTTATACGAAGCATCATCACTATGCATCCATTAGTTTTTGTTTCAACAAGATATTACATTTGGATGGCAATTACTGGTATTTGCGAGAAGCTCATGCGAAGCTTTTCGGCGAAGAAGAAAGTCTTGAGATTCCATCCAACATGTGGGGTAGGGTGGGGTTTCGTCTGTCAAGTTGGCTCGACCAGCCCATGTCGCGTCCATGGAACGCAGGCCGTGTTTCAGTGTCTCTGTAGTCAACTTCCCTCCCTCCCGACACCAATTAGAAAAATTTGTGAACTTTGGCCAAACTTACAAAAATGTATCTACTTGACAATACAAAATAATACCACTAGGTTGATATATATAAAAATCGTTGTTATAATGGTCCTATTTTGTTTAGAAAATGGTTCAAAATTTACAAAGTTTAACTTGAATAAAAATAAATTATACTATGCACTATGATTTGGCCAAGATGGAGTAAGAACTACTAGTAAGAAGCATCACCATGGTTTTGAACTGTCTCTATCCGTTCAAAAAATGTCCAAAAGGACATATGGATGGCAACTACTGTTGGTGAGAAATTTATACCGGAAGAAGAAAAGGGCAGGCAGGGGTGGGTCGGGGTGGGGCCTGTTAGTTGGCTTTACCCGACTGCGCCTGGTCCGTGGACCGCGGGCCCACGTCGTCAGTGCCTCGGAAGTCGACCTCATTTCCTGCACGGCCACACACATCTCCCCTCTGGTATGTCTCAAAAAAAAAACATCTCCCCTCTGGTCTCCTCACTCTTTTCTACTGTATCCTCCGCCGCCGCCGCCGCAGCGCCACCCACACGCCATCCCTACTGGACTCCACAGGACCGGAGCGGAGCGGAGATCTTCCTCTTCCTCTCGGTATGCCCCGGCCAGTTCTGGGCAGGTGGTGCTGCGCCGTCTCTGTTTTGCGGCAATGGCCCAAGCGCAGACGCCGGAGGCACAAGGCGGCGCTGCCGGCAGACCCGGGAGGGAGAAGCAGCGGTAAGGCGGTGTTCCTGTGCAGTTCATGGCCTCTGTGTTGTACTTGAAGCATTTTGAATAGAGGGGACTCACATTGCCAGATCCCTATTCTTCTGCCTGCCTCAATGATACCAAGCGTGGACAAAGATTAACCAGTATTGTGAGTGGATATATAGGAGTGACATCGACATATTTATCGCCCCAGGATATTCTCTATTGTGGACAATCATTTTTACCTGTGCCGGCCAGATGGCTGTACAAATACAGAGGTACCTGCAGATGCAAAGTTTTGGACCTGCACTTTGTATGAAACTACCATGTCTAATGGTATGTAACCCCACCAAGTAAGAATTCTTATTCGAGATGTAATTTTCTTCCCTTTTTGCTGCTTATTTCTGACAGATAAATATACATGCTCTGTTTTCTAGGGAGGGGGAAGAATTCACTTTGAGTTGGGAGGATCTAAAACTCAGGACAATATTCTAGTTTCTGCACCTTCTGTCATTGGTTTCTTTTGACTGGTTGTCAACAGGCAAGAATCTTCCCCTTCGCTCAATATTTATTTATATTCAACTTACTTTAATAATAGTCTTTGACCATTTTGTGTCAGGTTAGCTTAATTCTATATTGACATATTGTTTTGGTTCGCCTATACAACATTGACCTTGCTGGACCGCATTATCCATTCAAATATGTGCTAGCATAGGTGCTTTGAAATGTGCAAGGAATTATAATATAGCTTTCAAATGGGCAAGGAATATAATATAGCTTTCAAATGTGCAATGCTGCTGTGTTGTATGTTTACGGTGTGTTAGAGTTGGATGACATGTGAGTACTCTTGAACAATTAGCTGCCGTGGCAAAATGTCTGTATCCCTTGTGCAGCTGCTAGGGTATCAGACTCTGTTCTTGGATATAAAATGTTGGATACATAAAGGCATCAGCTCCTATAAATGAGTTCACTGATGTCTCAGCTTCTAATTTTAAGAACCTGCTCACTTTACTTTCTTTTGTGTTGAACTCTTCCTGGAGACAATTTTCTATAGTTATCTATTAAGAAAGGGAGATCTTTGATGTGGCCTGATACTTTCATGTATGTCTGGGCACAAAATATGGAAAGATTGAGCTACATCATAGTACATATATCAGCTCAACAACTTACAGTATGATCAATTAGGTAATGAGAATGTACAGTTGCGCAGACAGATATATGAAACTGCTAAACAGCAGACCCGCTAGTACATAAGGAGCAAATCCACCTGTAAATCTTAATCTACCAGCTTTACAAAATTAGCAGATCATAACTAAATGTCCCGAACGTGCAGGAGTTCCGTCTTATCGGCCATCTGGATGCATGATCTCTGAGAATACAGCTTTCTGTCCTGAGATGCTCATTGTTGAACCTGAAGATGGTCGCAGCCTGGGGGCCATGAGTGATGACATGTTCAACAATGGTGGCTCCTCAGAGATATTGCAGTCCTCCTCCTGCAGCTGTAGTGCGACTTGGAGGTTCCACAGAACATCACCCATAGATGGCCTATCCACGCTATGTTCAGCAACACATTGCTCTGCAGTCTCTGCAAATTTTCTGAAGCACTGGGGGGTGATCTTACCCATAAGATAGGGGTCGATGATATCACTGAGCACACCTTTTCTCTGGCAAGACAGCGCCCACTCACGCAAGACCACTTGCTCCTCGGGAAGCTCAGGGTCTATTACTGGACGTGCACACAGCACCTCAAACAAAACAACCCCAAAGGAGTACACATCTGATTTGTTGGTGAGTCGCTGCCGCCGGAAGTACTCAGGATCTAGATATCCAAAGGTGCCTTTCACAACAGTGCTCACGTGGGTATTGTCCACGTCTTTACTAGCCTTAGACAACCCAAAGTCCAAAACCTTTGCCACCCACTTGTCATCTAACAGAATGTTAGTACTCTTCACATCACGGTGGATGATGGCTTGTTTCGCACCGGTGTGCAGGTAGTGCAGCCCCAGTGCGGCTCCAATGCATATGACAAGGCGGTGCTCCCATGGCAATGGAGGTTTGTTGGTGTTGTACAGGTGCTCCTGAAGTGTCCCATTGGCCATGTAATCGTACAGCAAAATCATCTCGGACTCCTCATCGCAATAGCCAATTAGTGACACAAAATGGCGATGCTGGAGATTGGTCAACATCTCGATTTCATTCCGAAATTCTTGAATGCCCTGCTGGGACAGCGGGTTACCACGCTTGATTGCCACCTTCTTCTTACCGGTTATCTGACCGTGGTATACATTCCCAAACCCACCTTTGCCTAGGAGAAAGGCCTCATCGAAGTTGTTGGTGGCTTCCTGGATTTGCATCAACGAGAAGTGGTGGCAAATCTCCAAATCCTTCAAGGGTGAGGGGGCCAATAGCAATTCTCTGTCTCCGTTGGGAGGATTCCCGTTGGTCTTGCCATCAGTGTAGTTAGTTTTCTTCCGCCTGTGCATAACATAAATGCAGAAACTGGAAACCAACAGAGCCAAGAAACCAGAAGCAGCTCCACCTCCAACGATTGCTGGGATTCTAGCATTTGTTTTATCTTGACCATGAGGTGCTGTCCCATCACGATGTTGCTTGAGTGTAGGGTTGACACCAGCAAGATTATTATTGCTGTTATCCTGTAGCTTGAAGACTTCCAGGCCATTTAGAATTGCATCATGATATTCTGGACCGGTACTGAGATCAGGGTGGAGTGCTACCCACAGATCTGTCTGACCATGACCAACTGTGACAACGACGTAGTTGGTGTAAACTGGTATACCGATTCCTCCGCTCCAAGCAATGACATCCATCTGCCCCACTGCTGTCTGGTTGTTGATGTATATGAAGAATATCCTCTGGTTTAACTTGGTCATTGGATACTGGATCTCACAGAAATGGAACCTCAAAAGGTAGTAGAACCCTGCATCGACAGGCAAAATCCATGTAAGATTGTACCTCATGTTGATACGTGCATCTGTCCCCATAGATCTTGCTGTCTGATAGATATAGACCGGTGCTATGTAATCCGGCATGCTAAGTGGGTAACTGATTGTGAGATTGCTGTCTTTTAAAAAAGTCACGCCACTTGAAGATCCATAAATATAGGGGGCGTCATCTTCCCATGAGCGGTAAAAACTAGAATCGTATTGCCAAGGGAGAGTCCCACCCCCAACGTTAAGACGGTACATTGTTTCAAGGCCTATGCTAGAGGAAATCGGGATTAAATCTGGGTTCCCACCATTCACAAATCTTGGCACCGGTATCGTGAAAATGTCAGGAGTAGGCACAACCTCAATGCCATTCACAAACGCATAAGACCCAGCATGGTGTGGTGATGGGGAAAATGTGACATTAAGATCACCTGAAGTAACATTCAAGGAGTATTCACGGATGAAGTAAGTGCGACCCATGGCCTTAGCAGTCTGGGCTGGATTGAAGTCATTTAGAAGGCTATGGATCCCTGCAGTGACACTAAACAAGGCATCTGCAGCAGAATGCTCACCATAAGAAGTTGGATAGAAGTAGAGCCGAAGGAACATGCGGCCAGGGTCAACATTAAAAGGATATGTGAAATTCGAAGTGAGAATGCGAGCAGTCATATAAGGTACTGGGGAGGGAAGTGAACGGTCCTGGTATGGCGCCTTGGCTGAAAAGCCAGGAAATTCTAACCCATAGTTAGCGTCCCCATACCATGTTCGTCCATGGGAATCACTGGAATTGCTGGTGGTGCCGCAGCTCAGCAACGAGTACGTGCCTTCCGACACCGTGGGAAACAAACAGAGAGCTATCAGTGTGAGACATAGGTGAGCAAATAGCTGGACCGGATAAACCATTGCTGATTTCTGTCTGTCAAGATCAATGTCTGAGACTTTCTCTTTGTCGCTATATCATTCCAAGAACAATTGTATCAAGCAAGAATACTGGAATAAGTCATTGTTGCAGAGATTTTCAGAATTAGCAAACAAAGTTGATTTTGTTTACTGTCCTTGCTTATTGATGTGGCGGTTGCACAACATGACCCCACCTGAACTCGCAGATAAGGATAAAAACAATTAGTTTCAGAGTGGGTGATGACCTAATTTGCAGCAATCTTAGTCAATAAAAAATGATCCATCTTAGTGTTTTAAGAGACTAGGATGGTTAGCAAGAACATTATGTCAAGCCAACACCTACAGATTAACAATAATCCCTACAAGAGCTAGAAAACTAATCATCTGAAAACAAATACATGCTGTTGAGACATGGGGGTAGCAGATCTGTTTCCCAGTCAAAAGGCATATTATGCTTGCCATACGATGATCAACCTCCATCCAAATTACATGTCATCAAGTTTTATGTAAACAGGAACATGCTTATGACCAGGGATTCAAATCTAAACGTTAATAAGATTGTTACCACGAGGAAATGGTAATCCCTGTGAGTGCTGGGTGAACAAATCCTTGACATTTAATTGAACTTTATTTTATAATTGCAATCGATTAACAATAATTACAAGCAGTGACCTAGTGACTCCAGGTGTTAACTGAGCAGGAACAGTCAAATTCAAAGGCTGTGTTCATATTGGTCAAATCAAGTCGCCTATGGAAATACCGAATTCTGTGCAGCCAAACAGTAAGCATTCATTGCTCCAACTCTTTTAGGTGAGAGAATTTTGTCAAAACTAAATATTAACTATTTTATTGCTCCACTAGTTTCTACCACTTATCTGATGAATGATTTTATGAAAATACCTTCATGGATATAATTAAGGCTGCTTACAATTCTCCAATTTATCTTGTCAGTCACGCACCTATGATTTTTATATGCACTAAATCTTGGGTAGGTCAGCAACTAAGGTTGGTTCATTTTTGTGCAAGAATTCATTGGTTCGTGCCCTCCCTCCAGTATATTGTTTTTACTTTGAGTCCTCCTGTTGTACATGGGCATATGGCTTATAGATATCCCCAAAAATCTGGGAAATATATTATTAGTTGTAGCTTTTGTGTAGTTGTTTTCTATCTTTAGGTATTAGCTCTTTATACCCATTCTAATTAAGCATGGAATAGAGTAATCCATTCCCTGCTGTATGAAAGAACTGATCTAATCCCAGTCTCCTTTCCTGAGTCCTCCCCTGCCCCTGAAGCGCGGCTGCCATCAAGGTTAGATACCCTACCGCGCTTCATAACACCTCCCCATAATAGATATGAAGTTCAGCTTTCATTATTTAGCTAGCAAAATCTCAAGGAGTGCACAAAAAAAGAGAAGTAATCAAAGAAGGGATTGGAGAAATCATATTAGGTTACGTGTACCTGATAAGATAGCTGAAGTTGCAAATTCCAGTGAAAACAAGGTCGAACGTCTACAGGATGGATTGGCAACGTAGCTATGCCTTGGGTTGGTGAAGTGGTCTAGGGACCAGTCGATCAGAAAAAGGAGGATAAATGGAGTGGAGTTTGACAAACAAGTACCTATGCTTTTTACAAAATAGGATGAATAACTATTAATTTCCTTAACATTAATTATTTCTGTTTTTAGCTTCTACTGATTACTTTTTTTTGAAAGTCACAAACCGGACCGGAAAACTTGCTTTACTGATTTCAGCACATCAAATTTATGTGCCCTGGAAACGTTGGCTTGTTATGCATCATGCTAATCATCTCATACTGTGTGCTCTCACCATCATGTGTCACACCTCGACAGCAGGAACATGGTACTTCAACAAAATTATATGTTCTGTTACGTATCTACAGCCATTGCAGTTTTGGTTCTTCTACTGTTTGAAAATACTTGACACTGCAACATGGTAAAGTACGTGTGCATGCATTCTTTTGTACAAAATTTTGTTCTATTCAGCTTAGAAAGAAAAAAAATATATTATACTTATACTATGAAATATCCCAAATTGACCAGACAACCATTGGATTATGATGGGAGTTTTTTTTTTACAAAAAGTGAGAAATGCAACATCCTTGAAGCTGAAATAGGGATAAGAAACTAAGGAAAATGGTGTGATTGAGAAAATGGGAAATGTAAGAGGATTTAAAGCAAACAAACAATATAAAGACCCGCACTCTGGTCAATGGCATGCCAGACAAAACAAATCAATAACTTTCATGACTGACTTACAAATTGTCCTGAATGGTATCTCCAGAATTGATAACTCCACAGAAAGTGACTGATTTTTTTTTCATATTTGGATTATAGTTTCTAGCAAAGAAACAAATATGATGGATTACATTGATTCCTAAATCTCATCAAGTTATATCATTGCATACACTTATTTATCAGCTAGATATTTATTACTTAGGTATTGAAATCAGAATCGAGATAGACAAATACAATGTCCCCACCGAAAAAGAAACATCTTGTATATTTACTAATTGGAGGCTTCTTTCATGCTACTGTAATACCCCACATCAGGTAATTTGAACAATTGGATCCTTATTATGTGGCTACGATTAAATGAGAGATATAGTGGTACAGAGTCCATGAAAAATACTAGGCCTACCATGCATGAGGTTTATCTACCTCAGATCTTGATGAAGCCTGTGTTTAATTACAAGGACTGTTGTCAACACTATAAAAAGAGGGTTATTTCCACAGTAAATAGTCCAGACAGATTACATAATTAAGCATACATATGGCGTGCTTATCTAATTTGATGGGGGTATGTAGACAAGGGGATCTGGAGTTGGGGAAATAGTCTGAACTGATGAGCATTCTATGGGAGATTTGCCTTACTGGGCAGGATGAATCTGTTGCTCGGGAGCTCGCTCTTAACAAGATAAGATAAGATGTACACGGCTAAGCATATGCTTCGAGCTTTGACTTTCAGGGGATTGAGTGGATGATACTCGTGTGCAAATACTTTGGGGGTTTGGGATTCCTCTAAAGAACAGAGTTGTTCACCTGCAGTGATTCAGGACAGAGTTCCTTGAGCCTAGAATTGCCCCCAGGGAATTATCTGTCCCTTTTGTGGGCTTGATTGATGAGAGTGTTTCACCTCCCTTTTCCTGTCCTGTCGTGTCTTTTGCTTGGTCTACGTACTGTCAGGGACGCTTTCAGCCGGGAGAGGGGACCTGAATCAATCTTCTGTGATTGTTTGATTTTTCGAAGGCAAGCTATTCTGACAACCTGCTGACGGAATTTGCAAACTGACCATCTTCTTGGTGCAGCAATGCCTGGCTCTTTCAGGGAGGAAGATCCACGCAGGCGGATGCTGACTTGATCGCCGCCAGGCTTCATTCAGGCAACCGTCAGTTGATATGGGCTCATGAGTCGGAGCGATAGCTTCAGCCGTTGGTTGGGCGTGGTTTGTGGGTGGGCTGATCGGCCTTTCTGGCTGCCATTTTGGTTCTGCTGCATGTTCTTTTTTGGACAAAGAGGTGGCAAAAGTTACATCTGTGACATTGCGATGTTTGATTCTAGGACTGCCTCTGCTGCATGTTCTGGTGTTCTGTTCTGTATCCCTGAACCTGTTGGGTTGGGTCTGTATGAAATCTTGGCATGCATTCGTATGTACGCCTGGCCTCTGAAAGAAGCCTCCAACTACTTACCTTGGTGTACCATGCACGAGATTTAATTAAAGTTTGTGCTTAGTTGCAAAGATTGTTTTCAACCAAATAAAAAGAGAGGGTTATTTTCAACCAATAGAAAAATGTTGTTTTGAAAGTAAATAGTCTGAACATATAAGATAATTAAGCACACATATAGCGTGCTTCACGCTGAAAGTGACTGATTTTTTTGTTCATATTTGGATTTATAATTTCTAGCAAAGAAACGAATATGATGGATGACTTTGACTCCTAACATCCTGTATAGTCCACATCAAGTTATTTGAGCAATTGGATCCTTATTATGTGGCTAGAATTAAATGCAGGATATGGTGGTACAGAGTCCATTGAAAAATAAAAGGCCTAGCATGCATGAGGTTTATCTACCTCGATCTTGATGAAGCCCGTGTTTAATTACAAGGATTGTTTTCAATGAACCAGTAAAAAAGGCTTGTTTTTAAAGTAAATAAACTGGACAAGTTACATAATTCAGCATACGTCTGACAGATTACATAATGGAGCTATTTAGAGTTGGGAGAATGGTCTGAACTGATGGGCATCTTAGGGGAGATTTACCTTAGTGAGCACGATGATTTTGTTGTTTGCGAGCTCGCCCTTAACAAGATAAGATATAGATGGCTAAATATATGCTTGGAGCTTTGACTTTCAGGGGATCGAGTCGAGTGGCTAATACTCATATGCAGATGCTTTGGGGGCTTGGGATTCCAATATAGTACTCCCTCCGTTCCAAAATAGATGACTCAACTTTATACTAAATTTAGTACAAAGTTGGGTCATCTATTTTGGAACGGAGGGAGTAGAACATAGTTGGTCACCTGGCAAGTGGTTCAGGACAGGGTTCCTATGAGCCATAGGGAACAAGTTCAGGAAAGTTAAAAGAAATGGCCCAGGCAATTAATGGTCTTTGTCTTTTCCTGTCCTGTTGTGTCTTTTGCTTGGTTTACTGTCGAGGATGCTTTGAGCTGGGTGAGGGCACCTGAATCAACCAGTTGGTAAGGGAACTACAGTATTATCGAAGTCTTTTCTCTGGGTGATGTGGCGCACCCGTGATTGTTTGATTTTTCGAATGCAAGCTCCCCTAACAACTCGCTGACGGAATTTGCACAACCGACCATCTTCTTGGTGCAGTACCGCCTGGCTCTTTCAGGGAGGAAGATCCACGCAGGCGGATGCTGACTTGATCGCCGCTAGGCTTCATTCAGGCAACTGCCAGTTGATTTAGGCTCATGAGTCGGAGCGATAGCTTCAGGCTCTGTTCGGTATACAGGGATTTCGCAGGATTTTTTGGGGGATGAGTTTCCTTAGGAATTTCTACTCACAGTGCGTTCGTTTCGGAGGAATACCGGTGGCCTGTTCCGTCGGAATACCAGGCGGACCTGTACTTTTCACAGGAAATGAAAAATCCACTGGAACTTCATGTTGTCGCGGAGGCCCGAGGCTAGCTCTTCCTCTAGTGCGGTCCAGCCGAATAAACAATGGCTGCATGGGGAGGTCATCACTTCTAAAGACAATAAAAAACTCTAATCAGCAGTAAGGACGCCCATCCCTCCATCGCACTCCAAGGATTCCTATTTCTGCAAATCGAACAGGCCAAAAGGCTCCACAGGTTCGCTCTTGACACTCAACTCTATTCCTTTGCAGTTATTTATTCCTTCGTTTTTTTCGCCTCCAAACCGAACGAAGCCTCAGCCGTTGGTTGGGCGTGGTTTGTGGGTGGGCTGATCGGCCTTTCTGGCTGCCATTTTGGTTCTGCTGCACGTTCTTTTTTGGAGAAATAGGTGGCACAAGTTACATCTGTGACATTGCGATGTTTGATTCTAGGACTGCCTGTTCTGATGTTTGATTGCATGTTCTGGTGTTCTGTTCTGTATCCCTGAACGAACCTGTTGGGTGGGGCCTGTATGTAAGGTTGGCATGCATTCGTACGTACGCCTGGCCTCTGAAAGAAGCGTCCAGCTACTTACCTTGGTGTACCATGCATGACATTTAATTAAAGTTTGTGCTTAGTTGCAAAGATTATTTTCAACCAAATAAAAAGAGAGGGTTATTTTCAACCAATAGAAAAACATTGTTTTGAAAGTAAATAGTCTGAACATATAAGCTAATTAAGCACACGTATAGCGTGCTTCACGCTGCAAGTGGGACGGTTCCCGGGAATCCCACCTTAATCCACCTAGTCCCAACACGGCTTGGTGGAAAAGAAGTGGTAGTCCCATCAAAACTAGCACATATTAGGTGGGAATAAGTGGGATCCCACTTAACATATAAAATGGACAGTGAATCATGAAAGTCTGAAAACTCATATTAATCCGAACAAGCAAATCTGGATTGGAATTTGAATAAAATAATAGTGCATCAACATATTAATAGAACTTTGTGGAAGCGGACGCCACAGATACAAGCTTATTTTCAACTTATAGTATCTCGGTTTGCAGATAACCTACCTGCTCCTGCAGCATGAAAAGCAGCATCCCCTTGAAAGCTCAACCGAACTGCAAAATGTATTTTCCCCCACATCGCCCTTATTCCCAATGAATCAACTATCTAGTATTTCAAATCAGTACGGCGAGAGCATGCAGCTATTGCCACTGGCCAGGAAGGGACATCTTTCATGGTTTTTTTTCTCTATGACGACGGGTATTCATTGGCCCGGCAAGTCAGCATTGTCCTTGTCCTACATAGAAAGGAAATACATCAGGTAGTTAGTGACAAGAAAATACAATTCAGTGCCAGCAAAGATCATTCTGAAGTTGGAACATGAACATGTCCATATTACTAACAACAAACACTTAGCCATCAATCAAAATTATAGAGCCTTGTCATAACAAAAATTAGCATGTACCTTCTGTCATTGTGCAAGTGAATGAAAGGCAACCTTCTAATCAAGTTAATGTAGTTAGCAATGCATTTTGCTTAATATAGTTTGACGATGAAAATATTAAAGCCTTGCATAACATGTGAAACCATCAGAATATCAATCCTCTTTTATTTTGTATATGCCAAAATAACAAAATGAATCTGAACTACAGATTCATATCTGAGAGATAAAAGAAATATGTACTAGAGATCAACTACAACTTGGGGAAACAAAAACCAAAAGCACTAGTTCTACTATAACAAGGTAAACAACAGTACCAAGGTTCCATCAGACTGATTCATGTATCAATTTTGGCAGCACTATTCAGTACATGCAAAAGACCAACCGGGCGTATAGATGAACAAAATAAATGAGATAGTTACAATGCCATATGAATGAAAAGCATTTACAGTCCAGCACTATCCAAATTGATAACAACAATCAAGAGAATATACATTGTGACCACTACAAGCAGTAACCAAAAATACTGAAGCTTAATAGCCTACAAAATTGCTTATACCATATGAGAAGTAGCTATATACTATTGTCATTTACAATGTGAATCCAAAACAGAGTTGTACAATAGAGACAATAAACAACGGTACCGAAGTACCAAGAGAATAATGTACAGAAGTGCAAAGTACAACTAGCAGTCTAGCAGAATTACCTTAGGTGGTTCCAGCATCCTCTTGATCACCACCATGGTCTCCAACTGTTGGTTCTGCCTTTTGGCGATCTGCAATATTGAAGGCATTCGAAATGAAACATTCAACATAGAAGGTATTACATAAAGTACGAAAAATAATAAAAAAACATATCACCAGCTGCTCGAAACCAATCCTCGAGGCACATCAGTGTCTCAACAGTACTCGTGGTAAACTACTTCTTTGTTCAGTGATGATCCTTCCTCCATTGCTGAATGCAGCCTTTGCAGGCACTATAGACGCGAACACTGCCAATATATCCCGTGATATAGCTGCAAGCACCATATACTTTGGGGAGTGAATCTCCCACCACTTTAAGATATCCAATTTCTGTCGGCGAGGAAACAAATCTTCTTCAAGATATCGTTGTAGCTCATTTGAGTTGTGGGATCTTTTCAATCTCAAATGCTTATCCTAGTCATCAAGAGTGCCCTCACCATCCTCCTCTACAACCTCATCACCTTCATCAGAAGTGTTTCCAAATTCAGATGCATATTCAGCAAATAGGATCTTCATCGCACTATTCACTTGGGTAAGATATTTCTCTGCGCCACCACCAAAAGTTGCGGTCAGTCGGAAGTCAACATATTTATATTTGTACCTTGGATCAAATATCACCGGCAGACAACTTGTTAAGAATGACTCCTCAAAATATTTGATCCATTTCTTCTCCATCTCTTTCACCATGGCAACAACGGTAGGATTTTCACTTATGAGTTCTCTCTCCATTATCTGCTTCACATTCCAGACCTCATAGAAGTATAGGTGAGAGGTGGAATATGTCCTACCGAGATTTTCTTTGTGGCTGTGTAAATAGCACCCAAAAGATGGCAAATAGCTTCGACCATCTCCCATTCACTAGCTGAAGGAGCAAATTTATAATCTTTGTCAGCTTCTTTCAAGGCTTCAAATGCTGCTCTGAACGGCAATGATGATTCAAGCATTAGGTACGTTGAATTCCATCGGGTAGGCACATCTAGCGTAGGATGGTTTTTACAAGCAAGTCCCACCCATGCAATCATCGCATCAAATTTCTCCATTCTACCTTGCGAACTCTTGACATACTGCACTGCTTTTCTGATTCTATCAACGATTGACGCCATTGCGTCGAGCCTATCTTGCACCACTAGATTCAATACATGTGCAGTACATCTAACATGCAATAATTTTCCACTATGATGCAGAAGATACCTATCTGCCAATTTTTTTCTCAAGTGGCCAACCATCGAGGTATTAACTGGTGCATTGTCTAAGGTAAAGCTAAAGATTTTGTCTTCAATTTTCCAATCTCTCAAGCTATTTTGCACCATGTCAAACATGTTATGAGTGTTGTGTGGAGTTTCCAAGAGGAAAAATCTGATTATTCTGTTTTGTAGAGTCCATGAGCCATCAATAAAGTGGGCAGTTATGCATAAATAACCCTGCTTCTGATTGGACGTCAACATGTCACCCGTTAATGATACTTGAGAACTTAGATTGCTAAAAAATGCTTGAATTTCTTTTTTGTGTCTATCATATGCATCAATGCAATCTTGCTTAATTGTTTCTCTGCATACCACGTTGAACCATGGATCCAACGTCTTAACAAAGGACCTAAAGCCAGGATATTCAACAAAAGTGAAAGGTAATTCATGTAGCACAATCAAGTTTGCCAGTGCTCTACGTGCATGCCCTTGGTCAAATTTCTACTCTGGATCAATTGCACTATCAGTTCATAGCTTGGCAACCATACCATCCATTTTAGATATCTCCTCACATACCAACAAATGTTTATTGATATGACTTGTCCCTGACTTTTTTGAGGAAGGAAATAGTTGGTTGAAGTAAGTACAACGTCCTTGTGCAAGCATTCCATCAATATAGATTGGTTCCGCCTCTTTCCAAATTTTTGATTTTAATTTTCGTGGTCTGCGTGAACCAAGGTTTGCTACTTTGGGTGACAGAGCCAGAAGTGAAGGCTATGACGGGGATAGTGACTTGTCTTTTTTTACCTTATGGCTAAAAATGAGACTACCACGTTGTCAAGAACTGGAGATCTTACTACCTTTTTGCATAGTGATGGCTGCTTATCCTTGTCAACGGGAGAAGATCCAGGTGATGGCTTCTTATCCTTGTCAACAAGCAAAGCTCCAAGTGATGGTGTAGTTGCAACATCTCTCTGGGAAACAAGAAAAGCATACGCAATAAGCTTGAGAAAGAGTCAATCTGATAGTTGTTGCAACTGAAATATCTCTCCAGGAAACAAGAAAAGGGTAGACAAATAAGCTTGAGAAGGACAATTTGATTAGGATATAATCATTCACAATTGAAATTCACCTTATTAAGCCTTTTCTTCTTATTGGTGGTGCATGCTTATCCATGTCAACGGCCAAAGGTCCAAGCAATGGTGTTGGTGGATTAGTGCACATTCCTTCACCTGCCCGAGAGAAAAAAATTGTTGTTGTCTAATAAGTATGACTAAACAGTAAAATAAACATAAAGACTTTATGTCTATTTCTTGAACTTCGATGGCTTCATGATAAACTAGTGTGATAATTTTACCTTCCTCTTTTTCTTCAATGTCGACGGCTTCATGACGACTTTGTTCGTTTCTTGGTGTTCCGCATGAAGCTCGCCACTACTCTGCCTACTTCGCTTCCTTTTCTTGCACTTTGGTGGTTCCACATGGAGTTCACTAGCAGCCTTGCGCTCCTCAAGATCCGGGCCATTAGCCTTCTCAATTTTTATGGCACGGAAGAGCTCACCCTTGTGCTCCTCAAGATCTGAAAATTTTCACAACCAAGTTAAATATGATGAGTTAAGTTCAGACATTAATAAAAGGTACAGTAGAATAAGAAAAAAAAAGAACATGTTGTACTACTGATTGCTCCTCACTTATGGCATGGGAAATTACATTCAGTTGTGAAACAAACAATTCATTTGAACTCAGAGCCCTCTGCAAAACACGGTAAGATTCAGGTTCAGTTAATAACAACACTATAGATGCAAGTTTTTATTATAAATGATAACTTGAAACAAAATAAAAAGCAAGGCGCTGTACAACTGGCAATCAACTCTTCCTGCAAAACATTGTAGAGATCTTGACGTGCTTGACCAATCATGATTCTCCCACTGTGTGGATTAGCTACGGGGAAACTTCATCATGTAAAGCTTAGTGGATTTGAACAGGGAACCACCACAAACAAACACAAGTACTCCTACCATTTTCCTTTCTTAATTAATCCCTTTTTTAAAGCCTTGCCATCATCAACTTGAGATGAGATCACACAGGAAGTACTAGAAGGTACATCCACACGAGTAGATGCAGACCATTGATTCCTAGCTTTTCACCACTAAACAAATCACAATTGGCAGTTAATTAATCACATACAGAGATCACACTCACAGCTTGTAGCTATCCAAACTTAACCCCCGGTCAATTAATCAACACAGTGAAAGTCATGCGAAGAGTTGGAATTTGGACAGATGGAGACCCCGTTTCCCACCTCGCCGCCGGCAATTTATCTATTATAACATCTTCGTTCACAGAGAATTGAGAAAAACTCTAAGCAAACACTTAGTGTTCCAATCAAAGGACTCTAGCATTGTGGGTCTGAACTTACAGTCAGAACAAGACCAATTGGGAATGAGCAAGTGCCCCACAATGGAATTAGATAAACAGATTGTTACATACTAACAATCTGTGCACAGCTATCTGAACCATGTCCATTAATAAAACATGGCTCATCATTTTCATTCTTGTAGATAAGATAGCATCGCGACATTTCAGAAATACCATTTCATGGTTTGTTCAATCAGAACACTTCTTGTAAAGCAGTATTGCTAGTCTATTCGTCAAGCAGCCACAAACCAAACAAAGCGGCAACATAAATTAGGTTATATGTATAACCGACAATTTATCTATCAGTGTTTTCATAGTTTGCTCAATCAAAACACTTGCATAATGTAGTATTACCTCATTCATCAAGCAGTCACAAGTCAACAAAAGATGCAGTATAAATTAGGTTTTACCAAACAAAGATATGTTTAGACGATCAACACTACTGCACTAATCTTCACGAAATCGCATGCCCCAAATAACAGTCTGACCTAGGGCACTGTCTATCTGACATGTCATGCCAAGAACAACGGTTCCAATCACGGACAAAACAACAGGTTTGACAGAAACAGAAGGGGAAAAAATTCAGTAGATCTTGACTCTGAACTTGGAAGGAAAGCAAGCATCTGATCCATGAGCAATCCATCAACAACTTCATCTTGACTCTTAACAGAAACTGAAACAGGAATCTTGCAAATTTTCATTTGGATCCATGAGCAATCCATCAGCATCTGAATCCTACATGGTAAATGGAAAGGAGAAGGATTTGATTGATTGACTACCTGCAGCAGGCGACCTGGGGGTCGGGGTTGGGGCTGCCGGCGAGGTGGAGGTTGGGGTTGGGGCTGCCGGCGACCTGGGGGTCGGGGTTGGTGCCGCCGGTGACCTGGCCATCGCATCCGGCCGGGGTCGAGGGGATCTACGAGTCTTGATTGGGATGGCAAGAAGCTGCGAGGGAGGGGAGGCCGAGAGGTGCTGAGCGGCGGCGGCGACGCGAGGGAGGGAAGGAAGAGAAGGTGATGCGGCGGCGTCGGCCATCGAGCGGCGGCAGGAGTGCGCCTGCGCTGCAGCGCCCCTTCTATCCAGCGACCTGTCGGACTAAGGTGGGATTCCACTAGGCTAATAGAGCTAGACCACTTAGTTTTTTACCTGTCCAGTGGGCATCTAGACTACGATCTGCTACGTCCGGGGGAAACCCTAGATCGACAGATCAGAAGACGAAGGCGCGTTTGTAACGTTTCCCTCTTGGGGGCGTCTTTCTTGGAGGTGTACGCGGGCTCGAGGGACTAGTGGATGACGTGTTTGGTGGAGCGGTGCTTCATCATGCACATTGATGGTGACAGATCTCGATGGCTTGGCGCTCTAGAGATTAGGTGTCTGATGTGCGATGATGGACTCGCGCAGGAGGGTGACGCTGTCTGGCGTCGTGGTGGCGTCGACGGCAGCTAGACCGGGCAAGGTAGATGCAGCAGTACATCACTGAAGATGGATTGGTAGCAGGTGGCTACGGCGGCCAGGCGTCCTGGTTGAGGAGTGCGCCGGACTGGTGGGTGCCCCATACCTGGCAGACGTCCTGGTTGGGACCTCGGGTCTTAGATGTTAGGTTTGGCTGCGAGGTCTGTTTGGTATTAGGCCCGACTATCAGCATCCCTTCATCAACTGGATAGGAATAGCGATAGATGTTGCCTAGAGGGTGGCTTTAGTCTTATTGTTGTATGACTTTGTAAGATTTTGTGGGGATAATTAATAAAGTGGCTGCATGCATCATTCAAATACAGAGGCCGGGGTCCTCCTCCATTTTAAAAAAAAGAAACGTTCAGCAAATCCAACAGGCGGCAGTAGCACCAAGAGAAATCTAGCTAGCCGGAAAGTTGGACAAATACATAGAAATATAGCAAATGCTCGTTTCTTCCGCAAGAAAAAAGAAGAACAATTTGTATCATTGCGAAGATCAAACCGAGATGAGCAACGAATTCTATCAGCCAACCATCCAATGTAATCCTACCTTGACACACTTGACAGTATGCTCTAGCTAGCTAGAGTCTAGAGATTATACACACATCGTATAGTATACATAAGTAGCAGCGGCAGTACGTACCGTCCCCTTTTCCTCACCCCTTCCCCTCTTCCCTTCCAACCCTAGCCGCCCTTCCTCCTCCCCCTTCCGCTCTTCCCTTCCTCGCCGCCGCCTGAGGCAGCCGCCGGGCAAGCCCGGGGCGCCAAGGATGGTGGCGGCGGGGCCTCGGTTGCCCTGCCTCTGCATGGGGAACCCTGAATCTAGAGGAGCGGCTCCATTGACAAGGCACGGCCGGCTAGCAGCCGTGCAGACGGTGGATCTGGCATCCCGGCCGCGCGGGCGGCGGGATTCGGTGGTAGTTGGCGGCCAGCGGCGGCTTCTACGGTGGCCGGTGTGTGCGATCTGGCGCCTCCCCTCCTCCTCTGTTCGACGTGCCGGTCAGCCTGGTCGGACTGCGCTTTCTTGGGTCGTCAGTTCTGTACAGGAGCGCTGCTGGTGGCGGTGATCTAATTCGGGCAAAATCACTAGTCGGCCATGGCCGGCCGCGTTGACGGCGTCGCCTGAGGGCGTCGTTCCCCTCCTTCGAGGCGTCAGTATGGACTGATCCCCTCACTTCCCCTTCCCTTAGGTCTCCCGGGCGAAAGCCCTAACTTTGTTGGGCGGCGACGATGCTCACGGCGCCGTTCCCTTCTTGAAGGCGCCGCTTTGGAACCTAGGGGCTGGGTGGCACTTGTGGGTGGTGGGCAACGGCGGTGGTGCGGCCCTATCCTAGCATGGATCTGCGTTCCTTGCTTGGAGATGGACTCGCGTAGGTGGAGGTCGTCGTTTGGCGTCATGGCATGCGTAGATGGCGGAGGCACTGCCAAGGTTGGCACCTCGATCTGCTCTGAAGATGGACCAGTGGAAGATGGCGGCGACGACACATGTGAGTGCGTCAGACCGGTTTGTGCCCCGAACCCGGTATGTGGCTCGGTCGGGGCCTTCGGCTTTAGAAGTTAGGCTTAGGTGAGAGGTCTGGGTATTTGACCCAGCTTGCACCCTTTCATCATATGGATTGGAGTAGCGGCAGATGTTGCCAAGAGGGCGGATTCAGGCATATTGTTGTACTACTTTGTAATGTCCTCGAGAATAATCAATAAATTGACCGCACGCATCTCCCGGATGCAGAGGCCGGGAGTCATCCTCCTTTCCTACAAAAAAAGTATACATAAGCAAAACAGGTCCGTGCCCTTAATGTGGATCGACGTTGATCGATGCTTGTTGCTTCCGCCGGAGAGGAGAACCCTGCGGGGAGATCGATCGGAGGTATAGCTAGTAGCAGAGTTAGGGTTTGGGGATCGAATATATAGATGGCGTTATTTTTAGGGTCCCGATAACTGCCACATGTGTGGTGTATCGGGTAGTTGTGCCACATGCCTCGTGTGGCATGGACAGCAACCAGTCCACACACCTATGTGTGGGCAAAACAACTAATGCCCACACACTTTTTTTCCCTCCCGAACCCTCTCACACGCGTGCGTGTGGGCGAAGTTGATAACGCCCACACGCCCGTATGTCAGGCCTCGTACCCTCCTAGTCCCGCACGCCACGCGTGACGCCCACCGCGCGCCCACAGTTGCCATGGTCCAGACCCTCGTCCATGTTCGTTTAACTGCAGTTGCCATGTTGCTGAACTATGGTTGCCCTGTCGGACAACTGCAGTTGCCATGGTTGCTCAACTGCAGATGCCATGTATGCTCTGATCTAATGTAGTTGCCATGATTTCATAACTTTAGGAGTTGCCACATACTAACACTAGGCAGTTGAGAGAGTTGCCATGTGCTCACAAGCATGCTAGGGCAGTTGCCATGTAAAAAGGAAGAGTTGCCATCTGCTTACGTGCACGTTAGGGCAGCTGCCATGTATGTGCACGTTGGGGCAGTTGGCATGTACCATGCAAAAACACATGGCAACTCGGTAAAAGAGAGTTGGCATCTGCTTACGTGCACACTAGGTAGTTGCCGTGTACCCTGCAAAAACACATGGCAACTCAGGTAAAAAAAGAGAGTTGCCACCTGCTTATAAAGCACACTAGGGGCAGTTGCCATGTGCGCTGCGAAAACACATGGCAACTAGCAGCTTGGGTGTGGGAGAGGAGACGGGGGTGTGGGCGAGATGACAAATGCCCACACACTAGCCCTTGTGTGTGCGTGCAAAGTGGCATGTGGCGTGAACTGCTGAACGCCCACACACCGGCCCCTCCGTGTGGTAAAACGGATGTGTGGGCGACCTCTCACACACACCACACACGCGATTTGTCCTACGTGGCATACAAAATCAGCTAATTCGTGTCAAGATTCGTGCAGAAGTTACTGGACGGTGATGGAGATGTTAGGGAACGTAGTAATTTCAAAAAAATTCCTACGCACACGCAAGATCATGGTGATGACATAGCAACGAGAGGGGAGAGTGTTGTCCATGTACCCTCGTAGACCGTTAGCGGAAGCGTTATGACAACGCGGTTGATGTAGTCGTACGTCTTCACGATCCGACCGATCCAAGCACCGAACGTACGGCACCTCCGTGTTCAGCACACGTTCAGCTCGATGACGTTCCCCGGGCTCCAATCCAGCAAAGCGTCGGGGATGAGTTCCGTCAGCACGACGGCGTGGTGACGATGATGATGTTCTACCGGCGCAGGGCTTCGCCTAAACTCCGCGATGATATGACCGAGGTGGAATATGGTGGAGGGGGCACCGCACACGGCTAAGGAACGATCCGTAGATCAACTTGTGTGTCTATGGGGTGCCCCCTGCCCCCGTATATAAAGGAGTGGAGGAGGGGAGGGCCGGCCCTCTCTATGGCGCGCCCTAGGGGAGTGGGAGTAGGATTCCCCCTTTCCTAGTCCAACTAGGAGCCCTTCCATGTAGTAGGAGTAGGAAAGAAGGAAAGGGAAGAGAGAAGGAGAAGGAAGGAAGGGGGCGCCCCCCCCTCCCTAGTCCAATTCGGACTAGTCCATGGGGAGGGGTGCGGCCACCCTTTTCGCCGTTTCTCTTCTTTCCCGTATGGCCCATTAAGGCCCAATACGAATTCCCGTAACTCTCCGGTACTCCGAAAAATACCCGAATCACTCGGAACCTTTCCGATGTCCGAATATAGTCGTCCAATATATCGATCTTTACGTCTCGACCATTTCGAGACTCCTCGTCATGTCCCCGATCTCATCCGGGACTCCAAACTCCTTCGGTACATCAAAACTTATAAACTCATAATAAAACTTTCATCGTAACGTTAAGCGTGCAGACCCTACGGGTTCGAGAACTATGTAGACATGACCTAGAACTGTTTCCGGTCAATAACCAATAGTGGAACCTGGATGTTCATGTTGGCTCCTACATATTCTACGAAGATCTTTATCGGTCAAACCGCATAACAACATACGTTGTTCCCTTTGTCATCGGTATGTTACTTGCCCAAGATTCGATCGTCGGTATCCAATACCTAGTTCAATCTCGTTACTGGCAAGTCTCTTTACCCGTTCCGTAATACATCATCCCGTAACTAACTCACTAGTTATAATGCTTGCAAGGCTTAAGTGATGTGTAGTACCGAGAGGGCCCAGAGATACCTCTCCGACAATCGGAGTGACAAAAACTAATCTCGAAATACGCCAACCCAACATGTACCTTCGGAGACACCTGTAGAGCACCTTTATAATCACCCAGTTATGTTGTGACGTTTGGTAGCACACAAAGTGTTCCTCCGGTAAACGGGAGTTGCATAATCTCATAGTTGTAGGAACTTTGTATAAGTCATGAAGAAAGCAATAGCAACATACTAAACGATCAAGTGCTAGGCTAACGGAATGGGTCAAGTCAATCACATCATTCTCCTAATGATGTGATCTCGTTAATCAAATGACAACACATGTCTATGGCTAGGAAACATAACCATCTTTGATTAATGAGCTAGTCAAGTAGAGGCATACTAGTGACACTATGTTTGTCTATGTATTCACACATGTATTATGTTTCCGGTTAATACAATTCTAGCATGAATAATAAACATTTATCATGAAATAAGGAAATAAATAATAACTTTATTATTGCCTCTAGGGCATATTTCCTTCAGTCTCCCACTTGCACTAGAGTCAATAATCTAGTTCACATCGCCATGTGATTTAACACCAATAATTCACATCACCATGTGATTAGCACCCATAGTTCACATCGTCATGTGACCAACACCCAAAGGGTTTACTAGAGTCAATAATCTAGTTCACATCGCTATGTGATTAACACCCAAAGAGTACTAAGGTGTGATCATGTTTTGCTTGTGAGATAATTTTAGTCAACGGGTCTGTCACATTCAGATCCGTAAGTATTTTGCAAATTTCTATGTCTACAATGCTCTGCACGGAGCTACTCTAGCTAATTGCTCCCACTTTCAATATGTATCTAGACCGAGACTTAGAGTCATCTAGATTAGTGTCAAAACTTGCATCGACGTAACCCTTTACGACGAACCTTTTATCACTTCCATAATCGAGAAACATATCCTTATTTCACTAAGGATAATTTTGACTAATGTCCAGTGATCTACTCCTGAATCACTATTGTACTCCCTTGCCAAAAACAGTGTAGGGTATACAATAGATCTGGTACATAGCATGGCATGCTTTATAGAACCTATGGCTGAGGTATAGGCAATGACTTTCATTCTCTTTCTATCTTCTGCCGTAGTCGGGTTTTGAGTCTTACTCAATTTCACACCTTGTAACACAGGCAAGAAACTCTTTCTTTGACTGTTCCATTTTGAACTACTTCAAAATCTTGTCAAGGTGTGTAATCATTGGAAAAACTTATCAAGCATCTTGATCTATCTCTATAGATCTTGATGCTCAATATGTAAGCAGCATTATCGAGGTCCTTCTTTGAAAAACTCCTTTCAAATACTCCTTTATGCTTTGCAGAATAATTCTACATTATTTCCGATCAACAATATGTCATTCACATATACTTATCAGAAATGTTGTAGCGCTCCCACTCACTTTCTTGTAAATACAGACTTCACTGCAAGTCTGTATAAAATTATATGCTTTGATCAACTTATCAAAGCGTATATTCCAACTCCGAGATGCTTGCACTAGTCCATAGATGGATTGCTGGAGCTTGCACATTTTGTTAACACCTTTAGGATCGACAAAACCTCTTAGTTGCATCATATACAACTCTTCTTTAATAAATCCATTAAGGAATGCAATTTTGTTTATCCATTTGCCAGATTTCATAAAATGCGGCAATTGCTAACATGATTCGGACAGACTTAAGCATAGATACGAGTGAGAAACTCTCATCATAGTCAACACCTTGAACTTGTCGAAACCTTTTGCGACAATTCTAGCTTTGTAGATAGTAACACTATCAGCGTCCGTCTTTCTCTTGAAGATCCATTTAATCTCAATGTCTCGCCGATCATTGGGCAAGTCAATCAAAGTCCATACTTTGTTTTCATACATGGATCTCATCTCAGATCTCATGGCCTTAAGCCATTTTGCGGAATCTGGGCTCACCATCGCTTCTTCATAGTTCGTAGGTTCGTCATGGTCTAGTAACATAACTTCCAGAACATGATTACCGTACCACTCTGGTGCGGATCTTACTCTGGAAGACCTACGAGGTTCTGTAGTAACTTAATCTGAAGTTTTATGATCATCATCATTAACTTCCTCAATAATTGGTGTAGGAATCACTGGAACTGATTTCTGTGATGCACTACTTTCCAATTCGTGAGAAGGTAACATTATCAAGTTCTACTTTCCTCCCACTCACTTCTTTCGAGAGAAACTCCTTCTCTAGAAAGGATCCGTTTTAGCAACGAATATCTTGCCTTCGGATCTGTGATAGAAGGTGTACCCAACAATTTCCTTTGGGTATTGTATGAAGACGCACTTCTCCGATTTGGGTTTGAGCTTATCAGCATGAAACTTTTCACATAAGCATCGCAGTCCCAAACTTTAAGAAACGACAATTTGGGTTTCTTGCTAAACCACAGTTCAAATGGTGTTGTCTCAACGGATTTAGATGGTGCCCTTTTAACGTGAATGTAGCTGTCTCTAATGCATAACCCCAAAACGATAATGGTAAATAAGCAAGAGACATCATAGATCGCACCATATCCAATAAAGTGCGGTTACGACGTTCGGACACACCATAACGTTGTGGTGTTCCAGGTGGCGTGAGCTGTGAAACTATTCCACATTGTTTTAATTGAATACCAAACTCGTAACTCAAATATTCGTCTCCACGATTAGATCGCAGAAACTTTATTTTCTTGTTACGATGATTTTCCACTTCACTCTGAATTTCTTTGAACCTTTCAACTATTTTAGACTTATGTTTCATCAAGTAGATATACCCATATCTGCTCAAATCATCTGTGAAGGTCAGAAAATAACGATACCCGCCACGAGCCTTAATACTCATTGGTCTGCATACATCAGTATGTATTATTTCCAACAAGTTTGTTGCTTGTTCCATTGTTCTGAAGAACAGAGTTTTAGTCATCTCGCCCAAAGGCACGGTTTGCAAGCATCAAATGATTCATAACCAAGTGATTCCGAAAATCCATCTTTATGGAGTTTCTTCATGCGCTTTACACCGATATGACCCAAACGGCAGTGCCACAAATAAGTTGCAGTATCATTATTAACTTTGCATCTTTTGGCATCAATATTATGAATATGTGTATCACTACGATTGAGATCCAATAAACTATTTTCATTGGGTGTATGACCATTGTAGGTTTTTTTCATGTAAACAGAACAACAATTATTCTCTGACTTTAAATGAATAACCGCATTGTAATAAACATGATCAAATCATATTCATGCTCTACGCAAACGCCAAATAACATTTATTTAGGTTTAACACTAATCCCGAAAGTATAAAGAGTGTGCGATGATGATCATATCAATCTTGGAACTACTTCCAACACTCATCGTCACTTCCCCTTCAACTAGTCTCTGTTTATTCTGTAACTCCTGTTTCGAGTTACTAATCTTAGCAACCGAACAAGTATCAAATACTCAGGGCTACTATAAACACTAGTAAGGTACACATCAATAACCTGTACATCAAAATATACCCTTGTTCACTTTGCCATCCTTCTTATCCACCAAATATTTGGAGTAGTTCCACTTCCAGTGACCATTTCCTTTGCAGTAGAAGCACTCCGTTTCAGGCTTAGGTCCAGCTTTGGGCTTCTTCACGGGAGTGACAACTTGTTTGCCATTCTACTTGAAGCTTCCCTTTCTTTCCCTTTGCCCTTTTCTTGAAACTAGTGGTCTTGTCAATCGTCAACACTTGATGCTCTTTCTTGATCTCTACCTTCGTCAATTTCAACATCACAAAGAGCTTGGGAATCACTTTCGTCATCCCTTGCATATTATAGTTCATCACAAAGATCTACTAACTTGGTGATGGTGACTAGAGAATTCAGTCAATCACTATCTTATCTGGAAGATTAACTCCCACTTGATTCAAGCGATTGAAGTACCCAGACAATCTGAGCACATGCTCACTAGTTGAGCGATTCTCCTCCATCTTTTAGCTATAGAACTTGTTGGAGACTTCATATCTCTTAACTCGGGTATTTGCTTGAAATATTAACTTCAATTCCTGGAACATCTCATATGGTCCATGACGTTCAAAATGTTTTTGAAGTCCCGATTCTAAGCCGTTAAGCATGGTGCACTAAACTATCAAGTATTGATCATATTGAGCTAGCCACACGTTCATGACGTCTGCATCTGCTCCTGCAATAGGTTTGTCACCTAGCGGTGCATCAAGGACATAATTCTTCTGCGCAGCAATGAGGATAAACCTCAGATCATGGATCCAATCCGCATCATTGCTACTAACATCTTTCAATACAATTTTCTCTAGGAACATATCAAAATAAACATATGAAAGCAACAACGCGAGCTATTGATCTACAACATAATTTGCAAAATACTACCAGGACTAAGTTCATGATAAATTTAAGTCCAATTAATCATATTACTTAAGAGCTCCCACTTAGACAGACATCTCTCTAGTCATCTAAGTGATCATGTGATCCAAATCAACTAAACCATAACCGATCATCACGTGAGATGGAGTAGTTTTCAATGGTGAACATCACTATGTTGATCATATCTACTATATGATTCACGCTCGACCTTTCGGTCTCCGTGTTCCGAGGCCATATCTGCATATGCTAGGCTCGTCAATTTTAACCTGAGTATTCTGCATGGGCAAAACTGGCTTGCACCCGTTGTAGATGGACATAGAGCTTATCACACCCGATCATCACGTGGTGTCTGGGCACGACGAAGTTTGGCAACGGTGCATACTCAGGGAGAACACTTCTTGATAATTTTTAGTGAGAGATCATCTTAAAATGCTACCCCCAATCAAAGCAAGATAAAATGCATAAAGGATAAACATCACATGCAATCAATATAAGTGATATGATATGGTCATCATCATCTTGTGCTTGTGATCTCCATCTCCGAAGCACCGTCGTGATCACCATCATCACCGGCGCAACACCTTGATCTCCATCGTAGCATCGTTGTCATTTATGCCATCTATTGCTTCTACGACTATCGCTACCGCTTAGTGATAAAGTAAAGCAATTACAGGGCGTTTGCATTTCATACAATAAAGCGACAACCATATGGCTCCTGCCAGTTGCCGATAACTTCGGTTACAAAACATGATCATCTCATACAATAAAATATAGCATCACGTCTTGACCATATCACATCACAACATGCCCTGCAAAAACAAGTTAGACGTCCTCTACTTTGTTGTTGCAAGTTTCACGTGGCTGCTATGGGCTTAGCAAGAACCGTTCTTACCTACGCATCAAAACCACAACGATAGTTCGTCAAGTTAGTGCTGTTTTAACCTTCGCAAGGACCGGGCATAGCCACACTCGTTTCAGCTAAAGTGAGAGAGACAGACACCCGCCAGCCACCTTTAAGCACGAGTGCTCGTAACTGTGAAACCAGTCTCGTGTAAGCGTACGCGTAATGTCGGTCCGGACCACTTCATCTCACAATACCGCCGAACCAAAGTATGACATGCTGGTAAGCAGTATGACTTGTATCGCCCACAACTCACTTGTGTTCTAGTCGTGCATATGACATCTAAGCATAAAACCTGGCTCTGATACCACTGTTAGGGAACGTAGTAATTTCAAAAAATTTCCTACGCACACGCAAGATCATGGTGATGACATAGCAACGAGAGGGGAGAGTGTTGTCCACGTACCCTCGTAGACCATTAGCGGAAGTGTTATGACAACGCGGTTGATGTAGTCGTACGTCTTCACGATCCGACCGATTCAAGCACCGAACGTACGGCACCTCCGTGTTCAGCACACGTTCAGCTCGATGACGTTCCCCGGGCTCTAATCCAGCAATGCGTAGGGGATGAGTTCCGTCAGCACGACGGCGTGGTGACGATGATGATGTTCTACCGGCGCAGGGCTTCGCCTAAACTCCACGACGATATGACCGAGGTGGAATATGGTGGAGGGGGGCACCGCACACGGCTAAGGAACGATCCATAGATCAACTTGTGTGTCTATGGGGTGCCCCTGCCCCCGTATATAAAGGAGTGGAGGAGGGGAGGGCCGGCCCTCTTTATGGCGCGCCCTAGGGGAGTCCTACTCCCACCGGGAGTAGGATTCCCCCTTTCCTAGTCCAACTAGGAGCCCTTCCATGTAGTAGGAGTAGGAGAGAAGGAAAGGGAAGAGAGAAGGAGAAGGAAGGAAGGGGGCGCCCCCCCTCCCTAGTCCAATTCGGACTAGTCCATGGGGATGAGTGCGGCCACCCTTTTGGCCCTTTCTCTCCTTTCCCGTATGGCCCATTAAGGCCCAATACGAATTCCCGTAACTCTCCGGTACTCCGAAAAATACCCGAATCACTCGGAACCTTTCCGATGTCCGAATATAGTCGTCCAATATATCAATCTTTACGTCTTGACTATTTCAAGACTCCTCGTCATGTCCCCGATCTCATCCGGGACTCCGAACTCCTTCGGTACATCAAAACTCATAAACTCATAATAAAACTGTCATCGTAACGTTAAGCGTGCGGACCCTACGGGTTCGAGAACTATGTAGACATGACCTAGAACTGTTTCCGGTCAATAACCAATAGTGGAACCTGGATGTTCATATTGGCTCCTACATATTCTACGAAGATCTTTATCGGTCAAACCGCATAACAACATACGTTGTTCCCTTTGTCATCGGTATGTTACTTGCCCGAGATTCGATCGTCGGTATCCAATACCTAGTTCAATCTCGTTAGCGGCAAGTCTCTTTACTCATTCCGTAATACATCATCCCATAACTAACTCATTAGTTATAATGCTTGCAAGGCTTAAGTGATGTGTATTACCGAGAGGGCCCAGAGATACCTCTCCGACAATCGGAGTGACAAAAACTAATCTCGAAATACGCCAACCCAACATGTACCTTCGGAGACACCTGTAGAGCACCTTTATAAACACCCAGTTACATTCTGACGTTTGGTAGCACACAAAGTGTTCCTCCGGTAAACGGGAGTTGCATAATCTCATAGTTGTAGGAACTTTGTATAAGTCATGAAGAAAGCAATAGCAACATACTAAACGATCAAGTGCTAGGCTAACGGAATGGGTCAAGTCAATCACATCATTCTCCTAATGATGTGATCTCGTTAATCAAATGACAACACATGTCTATGGCTAGGAAACATAACCATCTTTGATTAATGAGCTAGTCAAGTAGAGGCATACTAGTGACACTATATTTGTCTATGTATTCACACATGTATTATGTTTCCGGTTAATACAATTCTAGCATGAATAATAAACATTTATCATGAAATAAGGAAATAAGTAATAACTTTATTATTGCCTCTAGGGCATATTTCCTTCAGGAGACGTGTGGGTGAGTTGGCTAATGCCCACACATGTGGGCGTTAACATTTCCGTATTTTTATAGGGTCCAGTCCAATCGGTTCCGTTTTACAGTACAATACAGCCGATTAAATCAGGTAGAGTTCAACTTTATTTGCCTACATCACTACATATATGCCATAATTAATTTTCAGCCACAAAATTAATAAATAATATTATTCTTATAGGACTAGGTCTAGCCGTTCTTCTTCCCCCATTGTGCCCTCGCCCCCCCCCCTCGGGAGAAATAGCACCACGTGTTTGAATCATTAATCATGGTCATCGCTCTTGAAACTAAACTAACACATCCTTGTAAGGTCTTACGAATATAGAAAAAAGCACATTTTATTTAACAAAAAATGTTCCCATGATTCATGAGAATTATTGAAATATAGTCTGGTGCGCCCCGGTGTAGCACTACTGTGGCCTTGGACGGTTTCGGGCCACTAGAACATGCAACCCATGTCGGATGTTAGGTTCCGGCAGACCCTTAAGGTTCAAACTCTGTGATGCGCGCGAAGATCTTCCCCCTACCACTCCACATCCGATCGCCTCGCGTGAATCTAAACTAAACGATGAACAACACGAGGAACACAAGATTTATACTGGTTCGCGCCACCGTTGTGGTGTAATACCCTACTCCAGTGTGTGGTGTGGTGGATTGCCTCAGGGGCTGATGATGATCAGTAGAATGGAAGAACAACCTCGCGAGAGGTGTTCTTGAGCTAGTTCGATGAACTGCTTGGGTGAGTTCGATCGCCTCTCGGTCTAATGAGCACTCTCTTTGTTTTCGTTCCCCCCTTCCCTCTGTGGTGGCTAGTCCTATTTATAGAGGCCCTGGTCCTCTTCCCAAATATTGAGCGGGAAGGGTGCCAACAACGGCCATTTTGAAGGGGAACACCTAGTACAAATCCTGACTAAAGTTGGTCTTCGGCTGCCAAAGGCACTGGCGGTGACGCCGTCTTGGGCTCCACGGTGACCTCCATCCTGCCGCTCTGCTGGTCTTGGTATTGTTGCACTGAAATGGCAACCTTTGCCTGGTGCCTCGGTAATCCACGCCTGTGCTTTCCCCCTTTGCACCAAAGAGGAAACAAGGACACTGCACAGGCCGGCGCCCGCCTGGTCTCGATCGTCACGGCTTGCGTCACAAGCACCTCGCAAGGTACCCTGCCTTGATCTCTCGAGACTTACCTACCTCGCAAGACTGCCTGGCGAGGCCGTTCCTGAGGAAGTCTTGTGTTGTCCGCCCCACCAGGATTGGCCCCTCGCGAGGGTCTTGAGTCTTGCGCTGATGAAGATGGGTCTTACTGGGCCACCAGTTGAGCCACATTGCAGGCCGCAGGCAGGCAAGTCTGGGGACCCCGTTCCCAGAACGCCGATAGTAGCCCCCGGGCCCAAGGCGCGCTTGGACTTGGTTTAGTGGAGAAGCGAAGGGGCAAGTGCGGAGCGCCGCGGGCCCCATCAGCCTGCGGCCATGGGCGCCGCATGGCGGTTGATTGGTCGTGGGCGTCTCCGCTTCCCCATGCTACCTCGACAACTGCTCGACTGACAAAAGGCTACCCGGGGTTAGTGAAAGTGCGTTATATCGACTAGAGGGGGGGTGAATAGGCGATTTTTATGAAATTCTTCACTGAGGAATTTGTCGGTGAGGAAATTCCTTAGCGAAGAACTATTTGCAGCGGAATATGTACTCAGAAGTAAACATAACAGGATGCACACATAGTCAGCATGGTGAAATGAAGACTAGAACAGAGTACGAGAAGCGTAAACACAGGATAACAAGATGAAGACAAACAGACTGAAGAAATTGAACTGAGGAATTTGTGAAAGTCTTCAGTCAAAGTCTTCAAGCACAGATATGAACAATATGCAACACAGAATGAGGAAATGGATGAGTTGAGGAAATAGAACCAGTCAGTTGGTGAAGACAATGATTTGGTAAACCAGTTCCAACTGCTGTCTCAGTTGTACGTCTGGTTGGAGCGGCTGAGTATTTAAACTCGAGGACACACAGTCCCGGACACCCAGTCTCTGAGCCGCAACTCAGGACACCCAGTCCTCACCGTATTCTCCTTGAACTAAGACCACGCAGGCCTCGTCCAATCACTCATGGTAAGTCTTCAGGTGACTTCCAAACCTTCACAGACTTGGTCACTCGGTGATCCACAATTCCTCTTGGATGCTCTAGACCTTGACGCCTAACCGTCTGGAAGAAGCACAGTCTTCAAAGGTAACAAGCATCGGATCCACGCAGGATCAATTTCTTCAGTGATGCTCAATCACTTTGGGTTTGTGGGGGTTTGGTTTTGGATTTTCCTCACTTGATGATTTTCGCTCAAAGTCCTCGGAGGATGGGTTGCTCTCAAATGACAAGTGTCAAGTTCTCTCGGAGCAGCCAACCAACTAGTGGTTGTAGGGGGCGGCTATTTATAGCCTAGGGAGCAGCCCGACATGATAAGACATAAATGCCCTTCAATGATATGACCGTTAGGTGGATAAGATATTTTGGTCCGCCGGCGCGCAGCACAGCAACGGTCGGAAATTTGACTCTCAAATTCCTCAGGGCTATCATGTTCCTCACTGTGTAGGCAATTCGCACTGGAGAATTCCTAACTCCTCAGTCAGAGCAAAGTCATCAGTGACCAGAAGAACTGCGTCTCTGTCACTGAAGAATTTGACTGAACTGTATGAGATTTCCAATGGCTTCACTCGAAGGGATTGGTAGGTGTAGGATTTTGAGTTGAGCATCACATGGAAATTTTTCCTTAGTATTTCCTCGACCCCCTTTAACAGTACGGTGTTTCCTATGACTCAAGAAAGAGAAAACGAAACTACGAAAACAAAAGTCTTCACGCTTCATATTCCTCGAGTCTTCAAAGGTCACACCAAATTCTTCACTTTCAAAGTCTTCAGAAAGTCTTCAGAATATCAAAGTCTTCAGTCGAAGAACTTCATTTTTAGGGGTCGACTTTCTCTGTAAATATCAAACTCCTCATAGACTTATAGACCTGTGTACACTCACAAACGCATTAGTTACTTAACCTATAAGTCTTCAATACACCAAAATCACTAAGGGGCACTAGATGCACTTACAATCTCCCCCTTTTTGGTGATTGATGACAACATAGGTTAAGTTTTCAACGGGAATAAACATATGAAGTGTAAATACTGATATTGAGGAATTTGATTGCAAGATATAGAAGAACTCCCCCTGAATATGTGCATAATGAGGAATTTGCTTTTGAGGCAATGCACATTTGAAGAATTGAATCATGGAGATCTCCCCCTATATCTTGTAATTCATACACACATTTGATATATATACTATGAAGAATTTGAAATGCATGATGAAATATGGTGCCTGATGAGATTCAGCATGCGTGCAATAGTATTGACTAGGAATAAGCATGCGGAGTATCACATCAAAAGTTTCAGAGCTCAAATATCACATTTAGAGCTTAGTGCTTCAAAAGCATCAGAGCATAACACGTATCAAAATCAGAGCATCAAACGTATCGAAGCACGATCAAAAGTATCAAGGCACCATCGGATTTAAGATTACAACTTGATCCAATAAAAGTTTCGGAAGAACGAGAGTTGTAACTTAATAAAACGCCCATAATATAAACCCGCTTGAAGACTAACTCAGATTTCTCCCCCTTTGTCATCAAATGACCAAAAGAATCGAAACTGAGGACTAACGCCCCTGAAGATTTTCAAGTTGATGGAGGAGCGCCAGCGTTGTCGGGGTTGGATGTTGAAGTAGGGCCTGCCGCAGTGTCGTTCAAATCTTCATATTCATCAGTTTCACGCGATGAAGAATAAGAGCTGGCCACCAAATCAGGAACTTTAACTCTCTTGAATTTCTTCGGAGGTGGTGCAGACCAGTCAAATGCTTCCTGAAGACCCATAGTCTTCAATTCTTCCGCCGAATAGACATGATTAAGAACAACCCAGGTGCGGTTGAGGGTCTCATGAAGGTAGTACTGATTTTTCTTCACTGCATTATGCGTAGAGGTCATGTTGTGAAGAATTGCAGCAAATTGACGCTTCACCCATTTCTGATTGCGTTCAACCTTCTGATGAAGACTGAGGAGTAACTCACGATCAGTCATCACCCTGGGTGCAGTTGCTTGAGGCTGTTGCTTGGTTGAGGTATTTGCGGCAGTATCATGCGTTGCAGAATCATCATTGGTGGAGTAAGATGCAGCCTTGCGAAATTGACCATCCAATGGACGAGTGCCTTCATCAATTACAGCTGCTGCCTTGCCCTTGTCATCAGATGATGAAACTGGTCGCTTGAGGACTTCAATGGGCGGCAAGTAGGTGCCATGATTCAGAGTGTCAGCCTTGTAGTTCAGTGAAGATCTTGCCCTTATGAATCTCATGATACAAGGCGCATATGGCTTCAGCTCAAAAGGTGACATTGCAACATTGGCCAGAGTCCTCATGAAGAAATCATGGAAGTTGACAGGAACACCATGAATGATATTGAAAAGCATGTTCTTCATGATGCCAACGACATCTTCTTCATTTGAGTCGTGGCCTTTGATGGGACTCATTGTCTTCGTCAAGATTCTATAAACAGTCCGAGGCACATACAGCAAATCCTTGACGAGGAATTTTGTTCGAGGGGCTTGTCCTGGCTTCAGCGGCTTCATAAGCACTTGCATAAAGTGATCAGACAGTTCATGGTCATTGTAGATGCAACGTGCAGATTCATGGGGAGGATCAAGAGGAAGGACACGAAGCAATTCAGTTGCTGGTGCCTTGTAGTGAGTATTCTCTGTCATCCAATCCAACACCCATGAATTGATATCTTCAGCATCTCCGGTGATGTGCAGGGTGGCATAGAACTGAAGAATGAGTTCTTCATTCCAGTCGCAGATATCAGTGCAGAAATTTAGTAGCCCTGCATCATGAAGAACACGGAGTACTGGCTCGAAGCACGACAGTGATTCCATATCCACATGAGGAATATGCTCATGGTTGAAGATCTTGTCCTTGTCAAATAGCACTGAGGAATAGAAGTTTGCTTGTGTTGGAGTCCAGAAGCGTCTTTTCCTCATACGAGCAGAGTCATAAGGATTATAAGCAGTGAAGAACACATGCTCAGAAAAGAAGTCTTCAGCCTTGAATTTTTGCTTGCTCGAGAACGGATTCTTCGGTTTAGGCAGAGGAATATCAGTGATTTGCAGCACAACCTCAGGAATCGCGATCTCAGGTTCTTCAGGCTGAGGAATTTCTGGTTCCTCTTCTTGTGCAGTTTGAGGATCAACAGTTGGTTCTTCAGCGCTAGTGGCTGAAATTTCTTCATTGACAGACGATGTGGGATGAGTTTCTTCAGAGCCCAATTGAACAGTTGTAGCCGGGGACTGAGGAACTTGTAGAATTGGAGTGAAGAGAGGAGTATTGGGATGCTGACTTTCCCAAAAGTCATCGTTCATCACTGGTGTAGTGCACCCAATATCCACGTCTTCATCTTCTTTTTCAATTTCCTCAACACCTGCCTCTTCAACAGTGAACTGAGGCACGGGTGAGGAAACAACTGGAGTTGAAGGGAAAGCTTCCACTTCAATTTCTTCATCAAGCTGTTCTGAGGTAGCAACAGATTGATTTTCTTCATCAGATCCGCTTGGGATCTTGTAATCTTCTCCATAAGGAACAATTTCCTTGGACGACATGGAGGAAATGGGAATGACATCAATAGGATTTTCAATCGAGCTGGTCACTGGCTTCATTTTCTTCGTAGCCGAAGAATTTGACGCAGCTGATGCCTTCCTTTTCTTCACTGCAGCTCATTCTGCAGCCTTTGTCTTCTTCACTTCATAGGCAGAAGGAAGAATTGGAGTTGGTGTTGGCGCAGGAGGAGCTGAGGATTGTGGTACAATTTCTTCAGGCGCAACTGGTGCAGTTGCCCTGTTTCCTTCAGATTCATTAGGCGCACCACTAGTGGATGCCCTGGGAATTTCTTCAGCAGCTGGAATGGAGTCATCAGCCCTGGACTTGTGTTCTTATCAGCACGCTGAAAGTCATCAGTAGTGCTGGCATGTTCTTCAGCAGGCTGAGCAGAGTCTTCAGCCTGAGGATTTTCTTGTTGCGATGGAGCTGCAACAGTTGACATTTTCTTCGTCAAATTGACGAATCTCACCTTGGCTCCTTGCCAATCAGCATTGTAAGCATCGAAATCCTTGCTGAGGGCTTGAATTTCAGATTGTGCTTTGAGAAGTTCTTCAGGAGTCAAGTTGATGATATTCTTCCTTAGAAGCTTCTCCTTTCTGGCTTGTGTTCTCTTGATCTCACGAACCTTTTCAAATTTCCATTTCTCTTCAGCGATGAAATGGTTCAGCATATGACTTTGACCAGGAGTCAGTGGCAGATCCGGAATGGGAGTGTTTGGATCCTGATGCCATAGGTCGATGAAGTCAAGGATCTTCTTCGGATCCAGAAGCAGAGGCACACTTGTTCTTTTGGCTCTAGCGGCCTTGGTCAGTCTGTCTCTGATGATTTCTGCAAGTTCTTCATCAGAAGCTTCATCATCAGAGGGTACGTTGAAAGCAACCTGTTTCTTCTTTGGACTTGGCCGAGGACCGCGTCCAGCAGTTGCTTTTGTCTTCAGCAGAGTAGGGCCTGTTGAGGACATTGGTGCAGCTGAGGAACTTGCTGAGACACCAGAAGCAATTGAGAAACCCTGAGTCCTTTGACAAGTAGCAAGATGCACAGATGTTGAGGACTTGGAGGGAGCTGCTGAGGATTTTGAATGAGCAGTAGCAGTCTAAGGAATTTGCCATGAGGGCGCGGCTGAGGAACTGGGCCGTGAGGGCGCTGACGGTGAAGCACTTGGCTTGCGAGCAGGCTTCTTCGGCATTGATTTCCTCGGCTTGACCGAGGGCTTAGCAGCAGCAGAATCCTCATTGAATTTCCTCACTGCCTCCTTGGCCTGTCTTGCCAATTTGGCTTGGCGCCTGGACCATTCTTCAGGAAAGTCTTCACCACTCTTGATGCTAGTGGGATCAGCGACTTGGCCAGGTGCCAGTGGAGCTCTTGGGCATGGAGGGTTTAAGGCGAATTTCCTCATGTACTTGGGAGTAACATAGCGGTATTCCCTCCATTCTCGTGCCCATCTTCTTTCTATCCTCTGTATGCGCACTTTGCGCTGATTTTTGGTCTCCTTGCCAAACTTGGATTCATCAGGTGTGCAGTAATCTTTGTATATTTCCTCAGGAATCTCAAATGCAGTCATGACCTCCGGTTTCTTTCCTCCCTTCTGTGGTCTCTTGCCTTCTGCCATTTTCTTCAGGTGAGGAATTTGAACAATAGAGCACTCTGAAGAAGTATGCAGTTTTTCTTCGAGGAACGCTGCAAATGAGTTAAGTTGATGAGAACCTAGTGATTCAGTAGCGGACATGAGTACCTGTGAATAGAGTGTAGGTGCGAGGAATTTGGAGAGGTCATATGCGTTCTCAGAAGATTTTTCAGAAGGAACAAGTTTTGAGGAATTTGACCAGTTGAGCCTTGAGGAATTTCACTAAGCGTTTCGTCTTAGGTTCCAGAGTTGTACAGATTGAAAATCCACACAATTGAGGAATCTTGAAGAAATGAATACTTAGAGAGATAAATCAAGAGCATATAGTGTGTGAGGTGTTCATATGTGAAGATTTTAAGAACAAAAACACCTTTGAAGATTTTCAGAAAGATTGGAGAATCAACGCGAGTAATAAAAGTGACTTTTAATTACCCGAACTGAAGAACACGACGAACAGGAGTGAACTGTAGTGAAGTTCGTCACGTTAGATCTCCCACGCCCTAACTTGGCAGAGGGAGACGGCTACGGCGGCGGCGGAGTGAAGATTTCCGCGGCCGGCGCGAGTACGACGGCGATGAGGTCGAGGCAGTGAAGCTTTTCCTCACCGGCGGCGATGGAGTAGCGGCGGCGCTAGGGTTTGAGGAGAGCTCGAGCGAGAGACAGTGATCGAGCGGAGTAAATGAAGTGAGGAAGGGAGAGGGGTATTTATAGCCACGGTGAAAAACTGTTCGCCCGAAGATTTTGGGACGAACACGCCCCTGCCCTTTCTCCTTCACGCGACATGTGTCACCCACGTACTGTGCAGATGAGATCGTGTAAGATCGTGGGTGATTAAACTAATACATCGTGGGATGTGGAACGGTTTGAGCGGTAAAACCGAAAACTTGGATAAGATTTGTTTAAAAGTTTCGTTCGCAATTTCTTCAGCTGTCAAGGACCAGTGAAGACTTTGAACGAGTTTCAATCAGAACGCACATGAAGAATTTGTGAATAGATTGGATTGAGTATAGCATAGAGGGGGAAGGGTCCGATCACATTCACTTAGCAGAAATAGCAACTTGAAGAATTAGCAATAAGTGAATGCTATAGAGGACATAAACTCATATATATATATATATATATATATATATATATATATATATATATATATATATATATATATATATATATATATATATCCAATGAAGAAAAACGACGGAAACATTGAAGATTTTGCAAAATTGAAGAATTTGAAAAACTGAGGAATTTCAAAATTGAAGAAAAACTCAAATTGAAGATTTTCAACTTTTGTGGTGGCGTAGCCCACCGTATAAGAATGATGATTTCAGACACCGCGTACAATTGTCGTAGGGTTCTGAGAATCAATTTCTTCATTAATTTCCTCACACTTAGAGTGTTATTCTTCATTGATTGAGGAACAATGTTTCTTCATGTGTTGCACATCTAAGTCATCAATTATGCATAAGGGTTAGGATGTGTGTCCTTTTCAGAGAACATTCGAAGATTCTAAGATATTTAGCTCACACCGCAACTTGCTAAATCTCTTCTCATCCAAGGGCTTAGTGAAGATATCAGCTAGCTGTTCTTCAGTCTTCACATGCTCGATGGAGATATCGCCCTTCAACACATGATCACGAAGAAAATGATGACGAATCTGTATGTGCTTAGTCTTCGAGTGCTGAACTGGGTTGTGAGCAATCTTGATGGCACTCTCATTGTCGCAGAGGAGAGGCACATTCTTCACGTTGACGCCATAGTCCTTGAGGGTTTGCTTCATCCAAAGTAGTTGAGCACAGCATGAGCCAGCAGCAATGTATTCAGCTTCAGCAGTAGACAGTGATACACAGTTCTGTTTCTTCGAGGACCAACAGACCAAAGATCGTCCGAGGAAATGACAAGTGCCATATGTTGACTTGCGGTCCACACGATCACCAGCATAGTCAGAGTCAGAATATCCAATGAGATCAAAAGCAGAGCCCTTGGGGTACCATAATCCTAGTGTTGGTGTGTGAGCTAGATATCGAAGAATATGCTTCACAGCCTTATGGTGTGATTCCTTCGATGCAGCTTGAAATCGGGCACACATGCAAACACTAAGCATTATATCTGGCCTAGATGCACATAAGTACAATAAAGAACCAATCATGGAGCGGTATACCTTGTGATCGAAGTCAATACCATTTTCATCCGTGCATAGATGGCCATTTGTGGGCATAGGAATTTTGACGCCTTTGCAATCTTGCATGCCGAATTTCCTCATTACATCTTTGAGGTATTTCTCCTGAGATATGAATATGCCATTGCGCTGCTGACGAATTTGAAGACCTAAAAAGAATTTCAACTCTCCCATCATAGACATTTGATATTCTTCACTCATCATATAGGCAAATTCATCACTATATCGTTGGTTAGTACAGCCAAAGATAATATCATCAACATATATTTGGCACACAAACAGGTCACCATCATATGATTTAGTAAATAGAGTAGGGTCGAGTGAACCGGGTGTGAAGCCATTCTTCACGAAGAATTCCTTCAATGTGTCATACCACGCCCGAGGGGCTTGCTTGAGGCCATAGAGAGCCTTATTGAGTCTGAAGACTTTGTCAGGATTCTTGGGATCTTCAAAACCTGTGTGTAGAGCAACATATACTTCTTCCTCAAGCTTACCATTGAGGAATGCACTTTTCACATCCATTTGATATAAGATGATATCATGATGGTTGGCATAGGCAAGTAAAATGCGAATAGCTTCAAGTCTAGCAACAGGTGCAAAAGTTTCATCGAAATCAATTCGTTCAACCTGTGTGTAGCCTTGAGCTACTAGTCGTGCCTTATTCCTCACCACAAGGCCATTTTCATCTTGCTTGTTGCGGTAGATCCACTTTGTGCCAATGATATTATGCTTGCGAGGATCTGGGCGATTTACCAATTCCCAGACATTGTTCAACTCGAACTGATGTAATTCTTGCATAGCCTGAATCCACTCCGGCTCCAGAAAAGCTTCATCTACCTTAGTGGGCTCTGAGATAGACACAAAAGCATAGTGCCCACAAAAGTTAGATAAGTGTGAGGCTTTTGAGCGGGTGAGAGGACCTGGTGCGCTAATGTCATCGATGTTCTTCTCCACTTGCACTTCTTTTGCAACGCGTGGATGAGTTGGCTGTCGCTGAGGATTTTGATCAGCATTTTCTTCAGCACCATTTTCCTCATCATGTTCTTCAGGTGCATCAGCTCGACGTTCTTCATGAACAGGAATGAATTCTTCAGCAGATTCTTCAGTAGGAATGACATCTTCAGTTGCCTTGAGCTTGATAGCATCCTCAGGTGCTGGTTCATCTAACACAGAAGGTAGGTGCTCTCTTTGCGAGCCATTAGTTTCATCGAACCGCACATCTACAGTGTCAACAATCTTGTGAAGAACAATGTTGAAGACTCTGTAGGTGTGCGAGTCCTTTCCGTAACCAAGCATGAAACCTTCATGTGCTTTCGGTGCAAATTTAGAATTGTGGTGAGGATCTCTAATCCAACATTTAGCACCGAAGACTTTGAAATAACTCACATTGGGTTTCTTGTCAGTGAGGAGTTCATAGGGAGTCTTCTTGAAGAATTTGTGAAGATATACTCTGTTGATGATGTGGCAGGCAGTATCAATTGCATCAATCCAAAAGCGCTGAGGCGTTTTGTATTCATCAAGCATAGTGCGAGCCATCTTAAGAAGAGTTCTGTTCTTGCGCTCCACGACGCCATTCTGCTGAGGAGTATAGGGAGAGATAATTCATGAGTAATACCAAGTTCATCAAGATAGGCATCAAGACCAGAATTCTTGAACTCAGTTCCATTGTCACTTCTGATATGCTTGATCTTCACACCAAAGTTGGTTGAAGCCCTCGAGGAAAATCGTTTGAAGACTTCCTGCACTTCATGTTTGTAAGTAACAATGTGTACCCATGTATATCGAGAATAATCATCAACAATGACAAAACCATATAGAGATGCATCATTAGTGACTGCTGAATAATGGTTAGGTCCAAAGAGGTCCATGTGAAGCAATTCGAATGGACGGGTAGTGGTCATGATAGTCTTCGCTGGATGCTTGGCCTTGGTCATTTTTCCAGCTTCACATGCTCCGCATAAGTGATCCTTGAGGAATTTGACATTTTCAATGCCAATGACATGCTTCTTCTTCGCAAGCGTGTTCAAATTCCTCATGCCTGCATAACCAAGTCGTCGATGCCATAGCCAGCCTTCTAAAGCTTTTGCAAGTAGACACATGGCTGGTTGTGGTCCTGTAGAGAAATCAACAATATACAGATCTCCTCTCCTAAAGCCTTCGAAGACTTTGGAATTGTCAGCTTCCATAATCGCAACACAACGATATTTGCCAAAGACAACAACCATATCAAGATCACAAAGCATTGAGACTGACATGAGATTGTATCCTAAGGACTCAACAAGCATGACTTTGTCCATGTGCTTATCCTTAGAGATAGCAACCTTACCAAGACCCAATACCTGACTTTTGCCTTTGTCAGCAAAGATGATATGCTTCAGAGGTGACGGTGATAAGGGAGCATCCATCAATAGATTCTTGTCACCAGTCATGTGATTTGTACATCCACTATCGAGGACCCATTCAGTAGTTTTGGGTTGATCATCCTGCAGATGAATTAGTGTAACTTACAATCTCATATGCTTCATCAGTGAAGAATATGATATCAAGTTCATCAGATGAATTTCATCAAGCAGTAAATAGATATAGCAGTATGAGGACGTGTGAAATGAAAGTTCATTTCATCATGATTCGCCTGCGTCCTTTCAGGCATTTTGTCAGGTCCCCAGCAAATTCTTCAGACGTTAGAGCACGTCTGGAGACCTGACCCTGCAGAAGAGATTAGTTCTTTTTCTTCACCACCCACATCTGGAGGGGTGGTAAAGAATTCATCATCCTACGAGCACCATGTGAGAAAGGTGGCAAAGATGCCAAACCATTTCGCTTAGCATAGGAGGGGTTAGGGTAAGCATATGAATAAGCAGAGTAATTCTTCGAGGACTTATGAACATAATGGTTTGAAGAATAATGCACATATTCATAGCCCTTAGCTTTACCCTGCGAGACAGATTTGTTAGCACGATGATAATCATATGAGGACTTTGATCCAGTTGAGGAATTTGATCCTCGTGAAGAATTTGGTCCATATGAGGATTTGGATCCATATGAAGAGTTTGGTCCATATGAAGAATTTGATCTGGGGTTCCTGTTCTTCACAGGTGGTGTCAATAGGACATTCACCTGAAGACTTTCAACACAGCTTTTGGGAACCCAGATTTTCTTCATAGGGGAACCGTTCCTGCAGTTAGTGCCATCATATCTAGCAAATACTTCACCATTCTGATTTTTGAACAGTTTATAGTTGGAGTCAAATGACTCATCAGAAGAATGAGGAGATTCACAGGTAAAGCCAGATAAGTTAGATGGATCAACTGGAGGTCCCTTTGCAGCAACCCATGAGGTTTTGGGATACTGCTCAGGCTTCCAATATGTTCCATCGGCGTTGAGTTTCCTCTCAAAGGCAATACCCTCTTTCCTAGGGTTTCTGTTGAGGATCTGCTTTTTGAGCACATCACAAAGTGTCTGATGCCCTTTGAGGCTTTTGTACATGCCTGTCATGTACAATTCCTTCAGCCCTGCATTGTCAGTGATACTAGCAATGTCCTCAGATGAGGAATTAGTGATAGCAGAGGCAGATGAAGAATTTGTAACAGTTGAAGCATTTGAACATTCAGGTGAAGAATTAGCAGATTCACGTTTAATGCACTTTAAGCATGGAGGAACAAATTCTTCCTGAGAAGCGCTGATTTGTTGAGCTAGTAATGAATCGCGCTCCTTCTGAAGATCTTCATAACATACCCTTAGCTTTTCAAGATCTGCCTTTCTTTGAATAGCTTCAAGAGAAAGCTTCTCATTGTCTTGCTTTTCTTGAAGAAATTCATAAGAAAGTTTCTCATGATCAGACAAGAGAGAGTTATGATGACCTTGAAGGTTATCATACTTAGACTGAAGTCTCTGAAGATTTTCAGTCAGGGCTTTAGTGCGATCCATTTCTTCACCCAACATATCATCACTTTTATCTAGCATGTTTTGAACCTTTTCAAGAGCCCGTTGTTGTTTCACAGCAATTTTAGCAAGTTTAGAGTAGCTAGGCTTTAGATCCTCATCAGATTCATTTTCACTAGAATCAGAGGAGTTGTATTTGAGTACCTTAGCTCCTTTTGCCATGAAGCAATAGGTGGGAGCGTAGCCATCATTATCTTCATCAGGCTTGTTGGTGGAGTCATTTTCTTCAGTGTTGAAGATGGACTTGCTGACGAAAGCAGTAGCAACGGCCAGACTCGCCACACCAGACTCAGATTCTTCAGACTCCTCCTCTTCATCATTTTCCTCAGATTCAGCTTCAGAGTCCATTTCCTTGCCAATGAATGCCCGAGCTTTCTTGGAGCTGCCCTTCTTGTGAGATGAAGACTTTGATGGTTTTGAAGACGAAGATTTTGATGATTTCTTCTTCTTCTTCATATCATCATAACTGTATTCCTTGTATTTCTTCTTCTTCATTTCCTTTTCCCACTGAGGACAATCTTGAATATAGTGACCAGGCTTCTTGCATTTGTGGCAAAGTCTTCTCTTGTAGTCACTGGATGAAGAATCATTTCCTCTTGAGGATTTTCCAAAACGACCACGTCTTGTGAACTTCTGGAATTTCTTCACAAGCAGAGCTAGATCCTGGCTCAGTTCTTCAGGATCACCAAGGCTACTACCAGAATCCTCACATTCAGAGTCAGACACAACCTTAGCCTTCAGGGCACGTGGTTTTCCATAGTTTGAGCCATAGAGATCTCTCTTTTCAGCAAGCTGGAACTCGTGAGTGTTAAGCCTTTCGAGGATATCAGCAGGATCAAGCGACTTGTAGTCAGCACGTTCTTGTATCATCAGTCCCAGAGTATCAAATGAGGAATCAAGCGATCTTAGCAGTTTCTTCACAACTTCATGATCAGTGATGTCAGTGGCACCGAGGGCTTGAAGCTCATTTGAGATGTCAGTGAGGCGATCAAAGGTTTGTTGGACATTTTCGTTGTCGAGTCTTTTGAAGCGGTTGAAGAGATTCCGAAGAACATCAACTCGAGAGTCACGCTGAGTTGAGACTCCTTCATTTACTTTGGACATCCTATCCCAGATAAGCTTAGCAGTTTCCAAAGCACTCACTCTTCCATACTGTCCTTTGCTTAGATGGCCACAGATGATATTCTTCGCTTGAGAGTCGAGTTGTTTGAATCTCTTCACATCGGTAGCGGTCAGTGTTTCAGTAACAGCGGGGACACCATTTTCCACAACATACCAGAGATCATTATCAATTGCCTCAAGATGCATTCGCATCTTGTTCTTCCAGTAGGGTAGTCCGTTCCATCAAAGGTAGGACACCCAGCCGAGACCTTGATCATACCTGCGGTCGACATAACTAGAACTCCAGGTGGTTAACCCAAAATCACACAGAACAAGGGAGTACCTTGCTCTGATACCAATTGAAAGTGCGTTATATCGACTAGAGGGGGGGTGAACAGGCGATTTTTATGAAATTCTTCACTGAGGAATTTTCCGGTGAGGAAATTCCTTAGCGAAGAACTATTTGCAGCGGAATATGTACTCAGAAGTAAACATAACAGGATGCACACATAGTCAGCATGATGAAATGAAGACTAGAACAGAGTACGGGAAGCGTAAACACAGGATAACAAGATGAAGACAAACAGATTGAAGAAATTGAACTCAGGAATTTGTGAAAGTCTTCAGTCAAAGTCTTCAAGCACAGATATGAACAATATGCAACATAGAATGAGGAAATGGATGAGTTGAGGAAATAGAACCAGTCAGTTGGTGAAGACAATGATTTGGTAAACCAGTTCCAACTGCTATCTCAGTTGTACGTCTGGTTGGAGCGGCTGAGTATTTAAACTCGAGGACACACAGTCCCGGACACCCAGTTTCTGAGCCGCAACTCAGGACACCCAGTCCTCACCGTATTCTCCTTGAACTAAGACCACGCAGGCCTCGTCCAATCACTCGTGGTAAGTCTTCAGGCGACTTCCAAACCTTCACAGACTTGGTCACTCGGCGATCCACAATTCCTCTTGGATGCTCTAGACCTTGACGCCTAACCGTCTGGAAGAAGCACAGTCTTCAAAGGTAACAAGCGTCGGATCCACGCAGGATCAATTTCTTCAGTGATGCTCAATCACTTTGGGTTTGTGGGGGTTTGGTTTTGGATTTTCCTCACTTGATGATTTTCGCTCAAAGTCCTCGGAGGATGGGTTGCTCTCAAATGACAAGTGTCAAGTTCTCTCGGAGCAGCCAACCAACTAGTGGTTGTAGGGGGCGGCTATTTATAGCCTAGGGAGCAGCCCGACATGATAAGACATAAATGCCCTTCAATGATATGACCATTAGGTGGATAAGATATTTTGGTCCGCCGGCGCGCAGCACAGCAACGGTCGGAAATTTGACTCTCAAATTCCTCAGGGCTATCATGTTCCTCACTGTGTAGGCAATTCGCACTGGCGAATTCCTAACTCCTCAGTCAGAGCAAAGTCATCAGTGACCAGAAGAACTGCGTCTCTGTCACTGAAGAATTTGACTGAACTGTATGAGATTTCCAATGGCTTCACTCGAAGGGATTGGTAGGTGTAGGATTTTGAGTTGAGCATCACATGGAAATTTTTCCTTAGTATTTCCTCGACCCCCTTTAACAGTACGGTGTTTCCTATGACTCAAGAAAGAGAAAATGAAACTACGAAAACAAAAGTCTTCACGCTTCATATTCCTTGAATGAATATCAAGTCTTCAAAGGTCACACCAAATTCTTCACTTTCAAAGTCTTCAGAAAGTCTTCAGAATATCAAAGTCTTCAGTCGAAGAACTTCATTTTTAGGGGTCGACTTTCTCTGTAAATATCAAACTCCTCATAGACTTATAGACCTGTGTACACTCACAAACGCATTAGTTACTTAACCTATAAGTCTTCAATACACCAAAATCACTAAGGGGCACTAGATGCACTTACAGTTAGCCTTACCTTCATTACTCTTGTCCTCCTTGCTCCAGATCCCCTTTCTTGCTCTTCGCCCTCCGGCCTCCAAAATCTTCAGGTTTGCCGCATCCTTTCTCCTCCGGCGAAGGATGGCTCCCCGCAAGACCCCAGCTGGGGCTGCATCAGCCTAGTACTCGCCGGCTCTGGTCTCCTCCAACGTGACGGAGAAGAATCTCGCCCTCACGCGCCAGATGGCGGCAGCGCATATCAATGAGATGGGGGAGACTGCGCTCCGGCTTGGCTCCGCCCGGCCGGAGGACAAGGGGAGCACCTTCTACCCCCTCTTCATGAGCGCCGTTATCGCTGGTCTGGTTCCTCCTTTCTCTGAGTTCTTCCTTGCCGTCCTGTGCCAGTATCAGTTGCATGCTCTGCATATCCATCCCAACTCCATCCTTCTCCTGTTGATCTTCGCCTACTACTGTGAGGCGCACGACGGGGTGATGCCCTCCGTGGCCTTGCTGCGCCACTTGTTCTCCCTCCGGGTCTCCGGCGGCAATATCTCGGTGTGCACGAGCTTTGTCGCGTACTCCAAGTCCAACGCCATCTCGAAGGCCGGGAAGAGGGCCGAGGGCTTCCGGAGCAAGTGGGTCATGGTGGACGCCGGGTGCCACAACCCCCTGCTGGAGCTGCCCACAAGGCAGCCTGAGGCTGTTGAGGCGCGGTCCCGCACGAAGCTTTATGATCAGCGGGCAAAGCTGGTGCTGGAGAAGATGAACACCGACCTGAGGCCGAGCAGTCTGAGGGCGGCGAAGCTGACCGGGGCCTTGCTCCTGAGGGAGTTCCTGTTGCACCGGGTGGCCCCTCTTCAGGCGCACTCGCGATTGCTGTGGAGGCTCGCGGATGCGGACGTGGTCCTCCGCCTGAGCTTGGACGCCCTGAATGACAAGGATCTGACCACGGCCCTCCACTTCTTGGTCGGAGAGGACGTGGCAGGCCCAGTGGATGCTCCGGTCCCTTTGTTCCTTCGTGATGACTGGAAGCTGGTGGTGGACACCATGTGCACCTTCGACGGGGTCGGTCTGGTGCCAGTGGAGGATCTTGAGGGCCAGGCGGCAACGGTGACGGTGAACCTGTCCTCTGGTGACTCCAGTGGAGAAGAGGAGGAAGATGACGACAAGAACGAGGAGCGTGACTCAGAGGTGACCTTCGAGGGGACGGGGGAGACTTCCCCCTGGCGCAGGTGCAGCGCCCTCTGCTCCATGCCTGACGACGACGAGGCCGGCACCAGGAGAGGAGGGAGAACGCGCCCCTGGTCCCTGATACGTCCATTTTGCATCATGCTTTTATATCAATATTTATTGCATTATGGGCTGTTATTACACATTATATCTCAATACTTATGGCTTTTCTCTCTTATTTTACAAGGTTTACCATGAAGAGGGGGAATGCCAGCAGCTGGAATTCTGGCTGGAAAAGGAGCAAACGTTGGAAACCTATTCTGCACAACTCCAAAAGACCTGAGACTCCACGAAACAACTTTTTGGATTTATTAAGAAATTGTGAGCAAAAGAAATAGGCCAGGGAGCCCACACCTTGTCCAGGAGACAGCCCCCCCTAGGGCGCGCCCCCCTATCTCCTGGGCCCCCTGGTGGGCTTCCGGCGGCCATCTTCTGCTATATGAAGGGTTTTGTCCTGGAAAAATTCATGGGCAAGCTTACGGAACGAAACTCCGCCGCCACGAGGCGGCACCTTGGCGGAACCAATCTAGGGCTCTGGCGGAGCTGTTCTGCCGGGGACACTTCCCTCCGGGAGGGGGAAATCATCACCAACGTGATCACCAACGATCCTCTCATCGGGAGGTGGTCAATCTCCATCAACATCTTCACCAGCACCATCTCATCTCAAAACCCTAGTTCATCTCTTGTATCCAATCTTGTATCAAAACCACAAATTGGTACCTGTGGGTTGTTAGTAGTGTTGATTACTCCTTGTAGTTGATACTAATTGGTTTACTTGGTGGAAGATCATATGTTCAGATCCTTCATTCATATTATTACACCTCTGATTATGAACATGAATATGCTTTGTGAGTAGTTACGTTTGTTCCTGAGGACATGGGTGAAGTCTTGCTATTAGTAGTAATGTGAATTTGGTATTCGTTCGATATTTTGATGAGATGTATGTTGTCTCTCCTCTTGTGGTGTTATGTGAACGTCGACTACATGACAATTCATCATTATTTGGGCCTAGAGGAAGGCATAGGGAAGTAATAAGTAGATGATGGGTTGCTAGAGTGACAGAAGCTTAAACCCTAGTTTATGCATTGCTTCGTTAGGGGTTGATATGGACCCATATGTTTAATGCTGTGGTTAGGTTTACCTTAATACTCGTTTTAGTAGTTGCGGATGCTTGCAATAGGGGTTAATCATAAGTGGGATGCTTGTCCATGTTAGGGCAGTACCCAAGTGCCGGTCCACCCACATATCAAATTATCAAAGTACCGAACGCGAATCTTATGAACGTGATGAAAACTAGCTTGACGATAATTCCCAATGTGTCCTCGGGAGCTTCTTCCTCATTATTAGAATTTGTCCAGGCTTATCCTTTGCTACATAAAGGATTGGGCCACCTTGCTACATTTTATTTACTTTATTTACTTTTTGCTCGTTACTATTTATCTTATCACAAAACTATTTATCACCTACTATTTCAGTGCTTGCAGAGAAAACCTTACTGAAAACCGCTTATCATTTCCTTCTGCTCCTCGTTGGGTTCGACACTCTTACTTATCGAAAGGACTACGATAGATCCCGTACACTTGTGGGTCATCAAGACTCTTTTCTGGCGCTGTTGCCGGGGAGCGTAGCGCTCTTGGTGAGTGGAACTTGGTAAGGAAACATTTATATAGTGTGCTGAAATTTTCTGTTACTTGTCACTATGGAAACTAATCCTTTGAGTGGCTTGTTTGGGGTATCTTCACCCCAACCAGAAGAGCAAAGAGATGCTCCTCAACCTACTGAACCTTATGAAAATATTCACTTTGAGATTCCTTCGGGTATGATAGAAAAACTGCTAGCTAATCCTTTTGCAGGAGACGGAACATTGCATCCCGATTTACACCTTATCTTTGTGGATGAAGTTTGTGGATTATTTAAGCTTGCAGGTATTCCCGATGATGTTGTCAAAAGGAAGGTCTTCCCTTTATCTTTGAAGGGAGATGCAATGACATGGTATAGGCTATGTGATGATACGAGATCTTGGAATTACAAGTGATTAAAGTTGGAATTTCACCAGAAGTTCTATCCTATGCATCTTGTTCATCGTGATCATAATTACATATATAATTTCTGGCCTCGCGAAGGAGAAAGCATCGCTCAAGCTTGGGGGAGGCTTAATTCAATGTTGTATTCATTCCCCAATCATGAGCTCTCTTGGGAAATGATTATTCAGAATTTTTATTCTTGGCTTTCTATTGATAATCGCAACTTGCTCGATACTTCCTGTGCTGGTTCCTATATGCTGAAGACTATTGATTTCAAATGGGACTTATTGGAAAGAATTAAATGCAACTCTAAAGACTGGGGTTTCGACGATGGTAAGGAGTCAGGTATGACACCTAAGTTTGATTGTGTTAAATCTTTTATGGATACCGATGCTTTCCGTGGATTTAGCTCTAAGTATGGACTTGACTCTGAGATAGTAGCTACTTTTTGTGAAACTTTTGCTACTCACGTTGATCTCCCTAAAGAGAAGTGGTTTAAATATAATCCTCCTGTTGAAGTGAAAGTAGTTGCACCTATTACAGTCGAAGAGAAGACTATTACATATAGTGATCCTATTATTCCTGCTGCTTATGTTGAAAAACCTCCTTTTCCTGTTAGGATAAAAGATCATGTTAAAGCTTCGACTATTGTTTGTAAGAGTAATACTAGGACCTATACACCTCCTAAGCAAATTAATGTTGAACCTGGTATTGCTATGATTAAAGATCTCTTGGATGAGGATTTAGATGGGCATGTTATCTCTTTCTTGGGTGAAACTGCTAATATTGCTAGACCCGATACTAAGACACGTAGACCTGTTGTAGGCACGCCTGTTATTTCTGTTAAAATAGGAGATCATTGTTATCATGGTTTATGTGATATGGGTGCTAGTGCTAATGCGATACCTTATGATCTTTATAAAGAAATTATGCACGATATTGCACCTATTGAATTAGAAGATATTGATGTTACTATTAAGGTTGCCAATAGGGACACCATTAAACCTATTGGGATTGTTAGAGATGTTGAAGTCTTGTGTGGGAAGATTATACCCTGCTGATTTTCTTGTTCTTGGTTCCCCACAAGATGATTTTTGTCCCATTATTTTTGGTAGACCCTTCTTGAATACTGCTAGTGCTAAGATTGATTGTGAAAAGAATATTGTCACTGTTGGCTTAGATGGTATGTCTCATGAGTTTAATTTTGCTAAGTTTAGTAGACAACATCGTGAAAAGGAACCATCTAGTAAGGATGAAATTATTGGTCTTGATTCCATTGCTGTTCCTCCAACTGATCCGTTAGAACAATATTTGCTAGACCATGAAAACGATATGTTTATGAAGGAAAGGGAAGAAATAGATGAAGTGTTCCTTAAACAAGAACCTATGCTGAAACATAATCTTCCCGTTGAAATTCTTGGGGATCCCCCTCCACCCAAGGGTGATCCCGTGTTTGAACTCAAACCATTACCTGATAATCTTAAGTATGCTTATCTTGATGAAAAAGAAATATATCCTATTATTATTAGTGCTAACCTTTCAGAGAAAGAAGAAGAAAGATTATTGAAAACTCTGAAGAAGCACCGAGCTGCTATTGGATATACCCTGGATGATCTTAAGGGCATTAGTCCCACATTATGTCAACACAAAAATTCAGTGGAGAAAGATGCCAAACCAGTTAGAGATCCTCAAAGACGATTAAATCCCAAAATGAAGGAAGTGGTAAGAAAGGAGATACTAATTAAAACTCCTTGAGGCAGGTATTATTTATCCCGTTGCTGATAGTGAATGGGTAAGCCCTGTCCATTGTGTGCCTAAAAAGGGAGGTATTACCGTTGTTCCTAATGATAAAGATGAATTGATCCTGCAAAGAATATTACAGGCTATAGGATGGTAGTTGATTTCCGTAAGTTAAATAAAGCTACTAAGAAAGATCATTACCATTTACCTTTTATTGATCAAATGCTAGAAAGGCTATCCAAACACACACATTTTTTTCTTTCTAGAGGGTTATTCTAGCTTCTCTTAGATACCTGTATCAGCGGGGGATCAATCTAAAACTACTTTTACTTGCCCTTTTGGTACTTTTGCTTATAGACGTATGCCTTTTGGTTTATGTAATGCACCTGCTACTTTTCAAAGATGCATGATAGCTATATTTTTGTGAAAAGATTTGTGAGGTATTCATGGATGACTTCTCCGTATATGGATCCTCTTTTCATGATTGTTTGAGCAACCTTGATCGAGTTTTGCAGAGATGCAAAGACACTAGTCTCGTCCTGAATTGGGAAAAGTGTCACTTTATGGTTAATGAAGGCATTGTCTTGGGGCACAAGATCTCCGAGAGAGGTATTGAAGTTGATAAAGCCAAAGTTGATGCTATTGAAAAGATGCCATGTCCCAAGGACATAAAAGGTATAAGAAGTTTCCTTGGTCATGCCGGTTTTTATAGGAGGTTCATTAAGGACTTTTCTAAAATCTCTAGGCCTCTGACTAACTTATTGCAAAAAGATATTCCTTTTGTCTTTGGTGATGATTGTGTAGAAGCATTTGAAACACTTAAGAAAGCTTTGATCACTGCACCTATTGTTCAGCCACCTGATTGGAAATTACCTTTTGAAATTATGTGTGATTCTAGTGATTATGCTGTAGGGGCTGTTTTAGGGCAAAGAGTCGATACGAAATTGAATGTTATCCATTATGCTAGCAAGACTCTTGATACTGCCCAGAGAAATTATGCTACCACTGAAAAAGAATTCTTAGCAGTTGTGTTTGCATGTGATAAGTTTAGACCTTATATTGTTGATTCCAAATTTACTATTCACACTGATCATGCTGCTATTAAATACCTTATGGAAAAGAAAGATGCTAAGCCTAGACTGATTAGATGGGTTCTCTTGCTCCAAGAATTTGACTTGCATATTGTTGATAGAAAAGGAGCTGAGAACCCCGTTGCAGACAAATTGTCTAGACTAGAAAATGTTCTTGATGACCCACTGCCTATTAATGATAGCTTTCCTAATGAACAATTAGCGGTCGACAATGCTTCTCGTACTGCTCCTTGGTATGCTGATTATGATAATTACATTGTTGCTAAATATATACCGCCTAGTTTCACATACCAGCAAAAGAAAAAGTTCTTTTATGATTTAAGACATTACTTCTGGGATGATCCACACCTTTATAAAGGAGTAGATGGTATTATTACACGTTGTGTGCCTGAGCATGAACAGGAACAAATCCTACGCAAGTGTCACTCTGAATCCTATGGAGGACACCACGCTGGAGATAGAACTGCACACAAGGTACTACAATCTGGTTTTATTGGCCTACTCTTTTCAAAGATGCTCGTAAGTTTGTCGTATCTTGTGATGAATGTCAAAGAATAGGCAACATCAGTAGACGTCAAGAAATGCCTATGAATTATTCTCTTGTTATTGAACCGTTTGATGTTTGGGGCTTTGATTATATGGGACCTTTTCCTGCCTCCAATGGTTATACACATATTTTAGTTGTTGTTGATTACGTTACTAAGTGGGTAGAAGCTACTCCAACTAGTAGTGCTGATCATAACACTTCTATTAAAATGCTTAAAGAAGTTATTTTTCCGAGGTTTGGAGTCCCTAGATATCTTATGACTGATGGTGGTTCACACTTTATTCATGGTGCCTTCCGTAAGATGCTTGCTAAGTATGATGTCAATCATAGAATCGCATCTCCTTATCACCCGCAGTCTAGTGGTCAAGTAGAGTTGAGCAATAGAGAGCTCAAATTAATTTTGCAAAAGACTGTGAATAGATCTAGAAAGAATTGGTCCAAAAAACTTGATGATGCATTATGGGCCTATAGAACTGCATACAAAAATCCTATGGGTATGTCTCCATATAAAATGGTTTATGGAAAAGCATGTCATTTACCTCTTGAACTTGAACATAAAGCATATTGGGCTATTAAAGAGCTTAATTATGACTTCAAACTTGCCAGTGAGAAAAGGTTATTTGATATTAGCTCACTTGATGAATGGACAACCCAAGCATATGAAAATGCTAAGCTTTTCAAAGAAAAAGTCAAGCGCTGGCATGATAAGAGGATACAGAAGCGTGAGTTTAACGTAGGAGATTATGTGTTATTGTTCAACTCTCGTTTAAGATTTTTTGCAGGAAAACTTCTCTCAAAATGGGAAGGTCCCTACGTTATCGAGGAGGTCTATTGTTCTGGTGCTATAAAAATCAACAACTTTGAAGGCACAAATCCGAGGGTGGTAAACGGTCAAAGAATTAAACATTATATTTCAGGTAATCCTATCAATGTTGAAACTAATATTATTGAAACCATAACCCCGGAGGAATACATAAGAGACACTTTCCAGAACGTTCCAGACTCTAAAAAGGCATAGGTACGTGGTACGGTAAGTAAACCGACTCCAAAACAACTCTAATGGCAATGTTCATCAGTTTTGGATTATTTAAGGATTTTAGGAAGAAAGAAGTAGTCCGGTAGGGACACGAGGCTCCCAAGAGAGAGGAGGGCGCCCCCCTGTAGGGCACGCCCCCCTGTCTCGTGGGCACCTCGTGTGCTTACCGGACTCCGTTTTCTTGTATGTTACGTATTTTGGTCGGTAAAAATTCATTATATATACTCCCGAAGGTTTTGACCACCATATCATGCAAATATCCTCTGTTTTTGTTTCGAGCTGTTCCTGTCGCAGGATAAAGCAAGATGTCTTCTCAAGAATCAGTTGGGGAGAGCCGGGTGTCCCACCCAACGCCAGGTCCAGGAGCAAATCTCGATGCCTATCACTTTGGGCCATTAACGGAGGATGAGATGGAGGCTGATTTGAAAAGGATAGATGCCATGGAGGAATATCAAGAAGTACCTCTCGTCTCCAAGTAGAATTCACTATGGGGGAACTACCTAGCCTGGCTGTCCCCACTTTGCTCACTCCTTTCAACTCCAGATTTCTTTCTTATGAAAATATGAAAAAGAGTTTCATTTGTTCTGCAGAAGCTATGCAACATCCTTGGGTAAAAGGAGCCTTGTCTGTCACGGGCAAGCTCCGTAAAGAAAATATGGACCTCAAACAACATGTCAATAAGCTCGAGGAGGAGAACCGTATCCTGAAGGGCATAATCGCCAAGAAGATCATGACACCAACCGTGAAGAAGGAGAAATAATCACATGGGTATGGGCACTCCCCTTGGCAACTGCCAAGCTTGGGGGAGGTGCCCCAGTATCGTATCACCTTCACACTCCTATCTTTACCGCTTTATTTAGTTCGATCCTTTTAGTAGTATCTTGATCTATTAGTTCGAAGTTTTGATATCAAGTAGTTTTGAGTTTTTCGTTGTGATATCTTTATGTAAGAGAGTCCGTGTGCTATCTATAATAAAGATTAGTGTTGAGTTAAGGGCTTTGCTTTGTTGCTATGATCTTGAGAAAGTAGAAAGAACAAAAGAGTTCATATTGATCTTATGGATAGTGATAACTTCACACATAGAAAGTATGAGGCATAAAAATTGCTGAGAGTTGATGAACGTAGCCTTGTTCTTCGCTGCAATTAATAGGAAGTAATAAGGAAAGAGGGGTTCACATATAAATATATTATATTGGACATCTTTTATGATTGTGAAGCACTCATTAAGTATGACATGCTAAAAGAGTTGATGTTGGACAAGGAAGACAACATAATGGTTTATGTTTTCCGACATCTCAGTTAAGGTATATTGTCATTGACCTTCCAAACATGTTGAGCCTGCCTTTCCCCCTCATGCTAGCCAAATTCCTTGCACTAAGTAGAGATACTACTTGTGCTTCCAAATATCCTTAAACCCAGTTTTTCCATGAGAGTCCACCATATCTACCTATGGATTGAGTAAGATCCTTCAAGTAAGTTGTCATCGGTGCAAGCAATAAAAATTGCTCTCTAAATATGCATGACTTATTAGTGCAGAGAAAATAAGCTTTGTACGAACTTGTTGTGTAAGTAATAAAAGCGACGGATTGCATAATAAAGGTCCACATACAAGGGGCAATATAAAGTGACGTTCTTTTGCATTAAGATTTTGTGTATCCGACCCTAAAAGCGCATGACAACCTCTGCTTCCCTCTACGAAGGGCCTATCTTTTACTTTATGTTTTTACTTTATGCTTGAGTCAAGGTGATCTTCACCTTTCCCTTTTTCATTTTATCCTTGGCAAGCTCCTCGTGTTTGAAAGATCATGATATATATATCCAATTGGATGTAAGTTGGCATAGGCTATTATTGTTGACATCACCTAAAGGTGAACACATTGGGAGGCAACACAATAAGCCCCTATCTTTCTCAGTGTCCGGCTGAAACTCTATAACCACAAGTATTGCATGAGTGTTAACAATTATGGGAGACTACGAGATGGTTGAGTATGGGAGCTTGCTGAGAAGCTCTATTATTGACTCTTTCTGATGTTACAATAAATTGCAATTGCTTCAATGACTGAGATTATAGTTTGTTAGTTCCCAATGAAGTTTTTGAACCATACTTGACATTGTGAATTGCTTATTACTTGAACATAGGAAATCATATGACAAAATCCATATATGTTGCTATTATTAGAATGTTCATGATGCCCTCATGTCCATATTTTATTTTTATCGACACCTCTATCTCTAAACATGTGGACATATTTTTCGATTTCGGCTTCCGCTTGAGGACAAGCGAGGTCTAAGCTTGGGGGAGTTGATACGTCCATTTTGCACCATGCTTTTATATAAATATTTGTTGCATTATGGGATGTTATTACACATTATATCTCAATACTTATGGCTTTTCTCTCTTATTTTACAAGGTTTACCATGAAGAGGGGGAATGCCGGAAGCTGGAATTCTGGCTGGAAAAGGAGCAAACGTTGGAAACCTATTATGCACAACTCCAAAAGACCTGAGACTCCACGAAACAACTTTTTGGATTTATTAAGAAATTATGAGCAAAAGAAATAGGCCAGGGGGGCCACACCCTGTCCAGGAGACAGGGGGCGCCCCCCCTAGGGCGCGCCCCCTATCTTCTGGGCCCCCTGGTGGGCTTCCGGCGGCCATCTTCTGCTATATGAAGGGTTTTGTCCTGGAAAAATTCGTGGGCAAGCTTACGGGACGAAACTCCGTCGCCACAAGGCGGCACCTTGGCGGAATGAATCTAGGGCTCTGGCGGAGCTGTTCTACCGGGGATACTTCCCTCCGGGAGGGGGAAATCATCACCAACGTCATCACCAACGATCCTCTCATCGGGAGGTGGTCAATATCCATCAACATCTTCACCAGCACCATCTCATCTCAAAACCCTAGTTCATCTCTTGTACCCAATCTTGTATCAAAACCACAAATTGGTACCTGTGGGTTGCTAGTAGTGTTGATTACTCCTTGTAGTTGATACTAATTGGTTTACTTGGTGAAAGATCATATGTTCAGATCCTTCATGCATATTATTACACCTCTGATTATGAACATGAATATGCTTTGTGAGTAGTTACGTTTGTTCCTGAGGACATGGGTCAAGTCTTGCTATTAGTAGTCATGTGAATTTGGTATTCGTTCGATATTTTGATGAGATGTATGTTGTCTCTCCTCTAGTGGTGTTATGTGAACGTCGACTACATGACACTTCATCATTATTTGGGCCTAGAGGAATGCATAGGGAAGTAATAAGTAGATGATGGGTTGCTAGAGTGACAGAAGCTTAAACCCTAGTTTATGCGTTGCTTCGTTAGGGGTTGATATGGACCCATATGTTTAATGCTATGGTTAGGTTTACCTTAATACTCCTTTTTGTAGTTGCGGATGCTTGCAATAGGGGTTAATCATAAGTGGGATGCTTGTCCATGTTAGGGCAGTACCCAAGTGCTGGTCCACCCACATATCAAATTATCAAAGTACCGAACGCGAATCTTATGAACGTGATGAAAACTAGCTTGATAATAATTCCCAATGTGTCCTCGGGAGCTTCTTCCTCATTATTAGAATTTGTCCAGGCTTATCCTTTGCTACATAAAGGATTGGGCCACCTTGCTGCACTTTATTTACTTTATTTACTTTTTGCTCGTTACTATTTAGCTTATCACAAAACTATCTATCACCTACTATTTCAGTGCTTGCAGAGAAAACCTTACTGAAAACCGCTTATCATTTCCTTCTGCTCCTCGTTGGGTTCGACACTCTTACTTATCGAAAGGACTATGATAGATCCCCTACACTTGTGGGTCATCAGTCCCGAGGAAGGACAGGTCCGGGCTGATCTCCCGAGGGTCTTCCCCAGCCCCCGCGTCGTCCGAAGCTAACTCTAGCCCTTCAGGTGCGCGTTCCTCTGCGGCCGGGCCTCCCGAGGCTGAGCCCCGCAAAAGGCTATCGGGCTTCAAGCTTGGCCGGAGTCCGTGGTATCCCGCGGCAGTAAACTAGTAAGTGTTTGAATTCCGCCTCGCTCCTGTCTTTTGCTGTCGAGGCCTGACGTCTTTTATTGGGTAGGCTGCTACCCACGGCGAAGAGGCTGAAGGGAGACGTGGCGACCCCGCCTGGGACAGGCTCCTCAGCCATGGCCACGTCTTCACTCGCGGGAAAGGGAGGCAGCAGGGCCCGCACATCCCCAGCCCGATCATCCTCGCGAGGCCAGCAGGGACGCTCCGGCGAGGAGTCAGCCCCCGTGGCCCCGCTGACTTTGGACGCTCCTGTGCTTGATGCTATCGCCGAAGCTACCAGGGCTCAGGAGGTCCTGCCTCCCAAGCTGTGATCACGCTACCGTCTTCTCCTTCTACTCCGCCGGCTCCCGTCTCCTCTGCCTCTTCCGTCACCTTGGACCATGCCGCCGACGAGATGAGTCGGCTGCGGGAGGATCTCTAGAGCGCGGAACCCCGCCTGGTAGCCGGGCGCCTGGAGTTGGTCTCCAGCTGGGTTTGCTCTGACGTCTCCATCCGAGCGGCGTCGAGCCAGGCTATGACGGCTTCCGAGGAGGGGAAGCAAGCCACCTCCTAGGCCATGGCCGCTTGCGACGCGGCGTTGAAGGATGCTTCAACCGTCAAGGGCCGCTGCGAGACGCTGGACGGCGAGTTGCAAGGGCCGCGTGATGAGCTTGCCAAGGAGGTTCACGACCGCCAGGAGAAGGAGGAGGAGATGAAGGCTCGGGAGGCTGCTGTCAAGGACTGCGACACCGAACCCTCAGCCGACCATGACCGGCTGAAGACGCTGGAGCAGGCGCTGAAGACGGAGAGGGTCGAACTGGATGCCTAGGAGAAGGTCTTGGCCGAGGACCGTGCGACCTTCGCGCGCTATGAGGAGAGGGCTCGCATAGCGCTGAAAACGCTCTATGACGGGGGCCTCGAGAAACCGCTGGCCGGAGCCAAGGAAGGCCCCGCTAAGCTGGTTCCCTTCCTCATCGAGGCGCTTGAGGAAGTTGTGATTCGCATCGGCCCCATGGCTGAGGTCGAGGCTCGCGTCCTTTCCTCCGCAGCGCTGACGTGGATTCTCAGCCACGTCTACCTCCGCAACCCCGATGCCAACCTTGACGACCTGCTGGAGCCCGCGGTGCCAAGAGCTCCGCCGCTGCTGCCGAAGCTGTCAAGCGTCGAGCGGAGGCCTTGCTGTCAAAGTTCCGCGCCTTCAACTGTTGGGGAACGTAGTAATTTCAAAAAATTTCCTACGCACACGCAAGATCATGGTGATGCATAGCAACGAGAGGGGAGAGTGTTGTCTACGTACCCTCATAGACCGAAGCGGAAGCGTTGACGCAACGTAGAGGAAGTAGTCGTACGTCCTCCCGGTTCAACCGATCCAAGCACCGTTACTCCGGCACCTCCGAGTTCTTGACACACGTACAGCTCGATGACGCACCCCCGATCTCCGATCCAGCGGAGGCGCAGGGGGGAGTTCCTTCAGCACGACGGCGTGGTGACGATCTTGATATTCTCCTATCGCAGGGCTTCGCCTAAGCACCGCTACAATATGACCGAGGTGTAATATCGTGGAGGGGGGCACCGCACACGGCTAAGGAACGATCTCAATGATCAACTTGTGTGTCTAGGGTGCCCTCCTACCCCCGTATATAAAGGAGGGAGGGAGGAGGTGGCCGGCCCAAGGGGGGGCGCGCCATAGGGAGGGGGAAACCTACTCCAAGTAGGTTTCCCCTCCTTTTCCTAATCCAAGTTGGAGGGGGAAGGAAGGAGTAGTAGTAGTAGGAAGGAAGAGGGGGAAGGAGAGAAGGAAAGGGGGGGGCGGCCCCCTTCCCAATTTGGATTGGGCTTGGGGGGGCGCGCCCCCTTCCCTTGCTCCTTCTCCCTCCCTTCCAATAGGGCCCAATAAGGCCCATATACTTACCGGGGGGTTCCGGTAACCTCCCGGAGCTCCGGTATATTCCCAAACTCTCCCGGAACCTTTCCGGTGTCCAAATATATCCGTCCAATATATCAATCTTTATGTCTCGACCATTTCGAGACTCCTCGTCATGTCCGTGATCACATCCGTGACTCCGAACAAACTTCGGTACATCAAAATACAGAAACTCATAATATAACTGTCATCGAAATCTTAAGCGTGCGGACCCTACGGTTCGAGAACAATGTAGACATGACCGAGACACGTCTCTGGTCAATAACCAATAGCGGGACCTGGATGCCCATATTGGTTCCTACATATTCTACGAAGATCTTTATCGGTCAAACCGCATAACAACATACGTTGTTCCCTTTGTCATCGGTAAGTTACTTGCCCGAGATTCGATCGTCGGTATCCAATACCTAGTTCAATCTCGTCACCAGCAAGTCTCTTTACTCGTTCTGTAATGCATCATCCCGTAACCAACTCATTGGTCACATTGCTTGCAAGGCTTATAATGATGTGCATTACCGAGAGGGCCCAGAGATACCTCTCCGACAATCGGAGTGACAAAACCTAATCTCGAAATACGCCAACCCAACATGTACCTTTGGAGACACCTGTAGTACTCCTTTATAATCACCCAGTTACGTTGTGACGTTTGGTAGCACCCAAAGTGTTCCTCCGGTAAACGGGAGTTGCATAATCTCATAGTTACAGGAACATGTATAAGTCATGAAGAAAGCAATAGCAATATACTAAACGATCAAGTGCTAGGCTAACGGAATGGGTCATGTCAATCACATCATTCTCCTAATGATGTGATCCCGTTAATCAAATGACAACTCTTTTGTCCATGGCTAGGAAACATAACCATCTCTGATAAACGAGCTAGTCAAGTAGAGGCATACTAGTGACACTATGTTTGTCTATGTATTCACATATGTATTATGTTTCCGGTTAATACAATTCTAGCATGAATAATAAACATTTATCATGAAATAAGGAAATAAATAATAACTTTATTATTGCCTCTAGGGCATATTTCCTTCAGTCTCCCACTTGCACTAGAGTCAATAATCTAGTTCACATCGCCATGTGATTTAACACCAATATTCATATCTGTATATGATTAACACCCATAGTTCACATCATCATGTGACCAACACCCAAAGGGTTTACTAGAGTCAATAATCTAGTTCACATCGCTATGTGATTAACACCCAAAGATTACTAAGGTGTGATCATGTTTTGCTCGTGAGAGAAGCTTAGTCAACGGGTCTGTCACATTCAGAGCCGTATGTATTTTGCAAATATTCTATGTCTACAATGCTCTGCACGGAGCTACTCTAGCTAATCACTCCCACTTTCAATATGTATCCAGATTGAGACTTAGAGTCATCTGGATCGGTGTGAAAACTTGCACCGAGGTAGCTTTTACGACGGGGTCTTTTATCGCCTCCATAATCGAGAAATATTTCCTTAGTCCTCACTAAGGATATTCTTGACCAATGTCCAGTGATCTACTCCTAGATCACTATTGTACTCCCTTGTCAAATACAGAGCAAGGTATACAATAGGTCTGGTACATAGCATAGCATACTTTATAGAACCTATGACTGAGGCATAGGGAATGACTTTTCATTCTCTTTCTATTTTCTGCTGTGGTCGGGATTTGAGTCTTACTCAATTTCATACCTTTGCAACACAGGCAAGAACTCTTTCTTTGACTGTTCCATTTTGAACTACTTAAAAATCTTGTCAAGGTATGTACTCGTTGAAAATCTTATCAAGCGTCTTGATCTATTTCAATAGATCTTGATGCTCAATATGTAAGTAGCTTTACTGAGGTCTTTCTTCGAAAAACTCCTTTCAAATACTCCTTTATGCTTTGCAGAATAATTCTACATTACTTCCGATCAACAATATGTCATTCACATATACTTATCAGAAATGTTGTAGTGCTCCCACTCACTTTCTTGTAAATACAGGCTTCACCGCAAGTCTGTATAAAACTATATGCTTTGATCAACTTATCAAAGCGTATATTCCAACTCCGAGATGATTGCACCAGTCCATAGATGCACATTTTGTTAACACCTTTAGGATCGACAAAACCTGTTGGTTGCATCACATACAACTCTTCTTTAATAACTCCATTAAGGAATGTAGTTTTGTTTATCCATTTGCTAGATTTCATAAAATCTGGCAATTGCTAACATGATTCGGACAGACTTAGCATCGATACGAGTGAGAAAATCTCATCGTATTCAACCCCTTGAACTTGTTGAAAACCTTTTGCAACAAGTCGAGCTTAGTGGATAGTAACACTACTATCAGTGTCTGTCTTCCTCTTGAAGATCCATTTATTTAACATGGCTTGCTGATCATCGAGCAAGTCAATCAAAGTCCAAACTTTGTTCTCATACATGGATCATATCTCAGATTTTATGGCCTCAAGCCATTTCGCGGAATCTGGGCTCATCATCGCTTCCTCATAGTTCGTAGGTTTATCATGGTCTAGTAACATGACTTTCAGAACAGGATTACCGTACCACTCTGGTGCGGACTGTACTCTGGAAGACCTACGAGGTTCTGTAGTAACTCGATCTGAAGTTTCATGATCATCATCATTAGCTTCCTCACTAATTGGTGTAGTAGTCACAAGAACAGATTTCTGTGATGAACTACTTTCCAATAAGGGAGTAGGTACAGTTACCTCATCAAGTTCTACTTTCCTCCCACTCACTTCTTTCGAGAGAAACTCCTTCTCTAGAAAGGATCTATTATCAGCAACAAATTTGCCTTCGGATCTATGATAGAAGGTGTACCCAACAATTTCCTTTGGGTATTCTATGAAGACGCATTTCTGCGATTTGGGTTTGAGCTTATCAGGATGAAACTTTTTCACATAAGAATCGCAGCCCCAAACTTTAAGAAACGACAACTTGGGTTTCTTGCTAAACCACAGTTCATATGGTGTCGTCTCAACAGATTTAGATGGTGCCCTATTAAACGTGAATGCAGTTGTCTCTAATGCATAACCCCAAAAAAATGGTAAATCAATAAGAGACATCATAGATCGCACCATATCCAATAAAGTGCAGTTACGACGTTCGGACACACCATAACGTTGTGGTGTTCTAGGTGGCGTGAGCTGTGAAACTATTTCACATTGTTTTGATTGAAGACCAAACTCGTAACTCAAATATTTGTCTCCGTGATCAAATCACAGAAACTTTATTTTCTTATTACGATGATTTTTCCACTTCACTCTGAAATTCTTTGAACCTTTCAATTATTTCAGACTAATGTTTCATCAAGTAGATATGCCCATATCTGCTCAAATCATCTTGTGAAGGTCAGAAAATAACGATACTTGCCATGAGCATCAACACTCATTGGATTGCATACATCGGTATGTATTATTTCCAATAAGTCATTAGCTCGTTCGGTTGTTCCGGAGAACGGAGTTTTAGTCATCTTGCCCAAAAGGCATGGTTCGCAAGCATCAAATGATTCATAACCAAGTGATTCCAAAAATCCATCTTTATGGAGTTTCTTCATGCGCTTTACACCGATATGACCCAAACGGCAGTGCCACAAATAAGTTGCACTATCATTATTAACTTTGCATCTTTTGGCATCAATATTATGAATATGTGTACCATCACGATTGAGATCCAACAAACTATTTTCATTGGGTGTATGACCATTGAAGGTTTTATTCATGTAAACAGAACAACAATTATTCTCTAATTTTAAATGAATAACCGTATTGCAATAAACATGATCAAATCATATTCATGCTCAACGCAAACGCTAAATAACATTTATTTAGGTTTAACAGTTATCCCGAAAGTTTAGGGCGTGTGTGATGATGATCATATCAATCTTGGAACTACTTCCAACACTCATCGTTACTTCCCCTTCAACTAGTCTCTGTTTAATCTGTAACTCCTGTTTCGAGTTACTAATCTTAGCAACCGAACAAGTATAAAATACTCAGGGGCTACTATAAACACTAGTAAAGCACACATCAATAACCTGTATATCAAATATACCCTTGTTCACTTTGCCATCCTTCTTATCCACCAAATATTCAGGGCATTTCCGCTTCCAGTGACCATTTCCTTTGCAGTAGAAACACCTGTAGGGCCTTCCCTTGCTCCTTCTCCCTCCCTTCCAATAGGGCCCAATAAGGCCCATATACTTACCGGGGGGGGTTCCGGTAACCTCCCGGAGCTCCGGTATATTCCCAAACTCTCCCGGAACCTTTCCGGTGTCCAAATATATCCGTCCAATATATCAATCTTTATGTCTCGACCATTTCGAGACTCCTCGTCATGTCCGTGATCACATCCGTGACTCCGAACAAACTTCGGTACATCAAAATACATAAACTCATAAAATAACTGTCATCGAAACCTTAAGCGTGCGGACCCTATGGTTCGAGAACAATGTAGACATGACCGAGACACGTCTCTGGTCAATAACCAATAGCGGGACCTGGATGCCCATATTGGTTCCTACATATTCTACGAAGATCTTTATCGGTCAAACCACATAACAACATACGTTGTTCCCTTTGTCATCGGTACGTTACTTGCCCAAGATTCGATCGTCGGTATCCAATACCTAGTTCAATCTCGTCACTGGCAAGTCTCTTTACTCGTTCTGTAATGCATCATCCCGTAACCAACTCATTGGTCACATTGCTTGCAAGGCTTATAATGATGTGCATTACCGAGAGGGCCCAGAGATACCTCTCTGACAATCGGAGTGACAAAACCTAATCTCGAAATACGCCAACCCAACATGTACCTTTGGAGACACCTGTAGTACTCCTTTATAATCACCCAGTTACGTTGTGACGTTTGGTAGCACCCAAAGTGTTCCTCCGGTAAACGGGAGTTGCATAATCTCATAGTTACAGGAACATGTATAAGTCATGAAGAAAGCAATAGCAATATACTAAACGATCAAGTGCTAGGCTAACGGAATGGGTCATGTCAATCACATCATTCTCCTAATGATTTGATCCCGTTAATCAAATGACAACTCTTTTGTCCATGGCTAGGAAACATAACCATCTCTGATAAACGAGCTAGTCAAGTAGAGGCATACTAGTGACACTATGTTTGTCTATGTATTCACACATGTATTATGTTTCCGGTTAATACAATTCTAGCATGAATAATAAACATTTATCATGAAATAAGGAAATAAATAATAACTTTATTATTGCCTCTAGGGCATATTTCCTTCATCAACACCGCGCCCAAGCGAGGCGCTGCCGGCTTCGCAGCTCCAGGGGGTGGGGCTGACAAGCGCGACTCCACCACGAGCGGTGGCGCGGCCCAGGGGTGATCTTCTCGCGGCCTTTTTCCTGCTTTGATTCCTGCAACATGCATCATGCCTCATGGAGGCATTTAAATTTGTGTCTGGTATTGTGAGAACAATCTATGGTCTGTAATATTTGCTTCTGGATTTGCTAGATTTTGCGATTTCCTTCGTATTTGCTTGTGTTCTACGTCGGCAGGGCCCGGGCCCGCGCATACCTCAGCCACCGTTAGCCCCGACCAGATCACCAGGACGGGACTAAGGAGTGAAGGGCTACATGGCAAGTTAGGCTCCTGAGTCGCGATGCTCAGGAGTCCCCCTTTCCGCGCAAACGGCAAATAGGGAGGGGGTGGAAGAGATGATATGTCGTTCTACGTCGGCAGGGCCCGGCCCCGCACATACCTCAACCGCCATTAGCCTTTCGGAACTAAGGAGTGAGGGGCTACATGACCAGTTAGTCTCTTGAGTCGCGATGCTCAGGAGTCCCCCTTGACGCTCAAACGGTCTTCATATCTTGGCTCCGCTCGGGGAGGGGTGTGCGACGACCAGGTCCGAGGGACCTGGCTGGGTGGCGTGTGCTCGGGCGTGGCCCGAGCCCAGCCCCCTTGCATGGCGCTCCCGAGGGGAGGCGTTGCGATGAGGCGAGACACTAAGCTCTGGGCTCCCTAAGGTTGGTACAACCGTGGGCTGCCCTCAGTTGTTTATCACCAGCGCGGAGCATAGTGCTTCCGCATGTGTACGGGCATAGCCGCTCCTCGGCAGTGTCGTCAGCCAGCGCAGAGCATGGTGCTTCCACTGGTACGTGGGAGGGGGGCTCCCCTCCGGAAGGAGTCCCCGGGGCGTGTACAGCCCCGCCCTGACACGTGGCCGGCATGGTAGGGCTATGAGAGGTGTATCTGGGCACCCGTGAGCCAGCGCGGGACTCACGGGGCCCTACCTCGAGGCGGGTTGCGCCTGGCTCTGGGCCTTTGTCGGTGGTACATTCCTGCAAGGTGGTTAAAATGCAAATGCTCTACGTCCTCAGGTCCCGGCCCTCGAGCAAGCTCAGCCACCGCTGGTATGCCAGGTCGCGATGCCGTGGACAAGGCCAGGGGGTGAGGGCTGGAGAGCCAGTAAGAGCTCCTGAGTTGCAATGCTCAGGCGCCTCCCTTTTAACATGCAAGCGCTTTGCATGAGAGAGGGAGGCCCGTGGTAGGCATTAGACGATAATCATAAGCAGGTTCAGCATGAAGAAGCAAATCAACTTAGATAGATGCAGAGAAAGGCAAACGCCACTGGGTCAGGCCCGAGCGGCTTGGGGATGATGCAGCCCAAGGGACGCCCCCAACAAGGTAAGCTGAAGACATAAGCAAAACGGATACATGCCGCAGGGACAGACCCATGCGACCTGGGAATGATGCAACCCTGAGGGTGCTCCCAGCTGAAACGAAACTTGAAAGAAGTCACGTGATACCATTGTAGAGCAAGTGTCGGAGTAGCTGACGGTGTGTGGCGAAGAAGCCAATCCTCGCGAGCCCCAGGAGCTCCGAGCCTCGGGAGGCTCACGAGGTCCGGGCGGCTCGGCGAGGTCCATCTCCCTTTCCTCCAGGAGCGCGCGATGCTTGGCCACCCGAGCTTCCAGAATGCTTCTCATCAAGAGCTGGTGGGCTGCAACCGCGTTCGGCAGGCTGAAGGGCATGCGAACGTAGCTGTGCGGTGGACCCGCGCAACGCCCCACGCACGAAGGCCAGAAGCGCTCCTGAGACGCGACTCGATTGAGCCCTAGGTAGTCGATGCAGACGCGCAGCCCGCCATCCTCGCCTGGATGGGGAGCTACGCCGGGCAGGCAGCAGTTGCCGCGCATGACTCTCGATTCCTGTAATTCCTGAGCGACCTTGGTGATGAACTCCTGAGGGTTGGGCCCTCCTTGCCTCACGCCTTCCTAAGGGAAACGTGCCTTGAAGCACGCCTCCGAGTGGTGCCTGAGCACCTCCCTCGTGACCTTGGCAAAGTCAATGGCTCCCCAGGAGAGAGCCCCCGAGCCTTGCCCAAGGAGGGCGCCGGGGGCGCCTTCCTATGCGACAGAGGGTGGCGCCCCTCGGATGGGCGCATGTCTGGATGTGGCACCTCCAGAGGTGCCTGCCTCCTGAGGCCTTGGGCCAGGTGACGTCTTCTTCTTCTTGGGAGCTGCTTCAGGAAGGTTTCCACTCTTGCTGTTTGGGTCCTCGATTGACACGGCTTGGAAGGCGCGCTCGAGAGAGCACGCGGCATCCTTCTCTTCACAGGGGACCGTGATGACTCCGCCACTTCCTGGCATCTGCCCTATCGGGACAGTGGAACCATCAGTGACTCCTGAGAAAGGCTTGGTTGGTTGAAGCTGATCATATGGCACTTGAAGATTGTTGAATGTCTCGACGGACAGGACGTTGAGCCCTGCTCCACCGCCGATGAGGGTCCTGGTAACTTGCACATTGCTGATGACTGGGGAGCAGAGCATCGGGAGGACACCAGCCGTTGCCGCGCACTTGAGCTGATCCGATGAGATAAACATGATTGCGCATGCGGACCACCTAAGAGGGCGCGTGGCCTAAAGCTTTAGGGAGGACTGCATTCACTTCGCGAGCAACCTGCTTGAAGATGCGCTGAGAGGCAGGGGCCTGAGTACCGCCCAAGATGCAAGCAATTGCATACGGCTCCTGGAAGCCCCCAGCCCCCTCGTCCTTATGATGGTCATCATTCCTTCTTGGTGGTGGTGGCAGAGGAGGAAGTCCTGCGTTGCATTGCGGGCGATCCTCACGAGGATGATCGATCCAAGCCCCCTCGCGAGGCTGGTCCTGCCAGTGGTCCTCGCGAGGCCGGTCACGCCACCCTTGGCGAGGGCCACGGTCGTCCCATCGTCCTCCACCTCTTGGTCCGCCTTGGCCGTAGCCCCGATTGTTGCGCTCGGGGCGTCGACCAGCATGGCCTTCTCGCACGGCCCTGAGCTCTTGGCATTCGTTGGTGTTGTGGGTATAGAGATCGTGGTACACACAGTACCAGCTGCCCTTGGACGACTCCGGCTGGTCCCTGCCGTGCTTCATGTCCGGCTCTGCTGCGAGCACAGCTTCTCCCTCGCGCTTCACATCCTTGGCCTTGGCTTTCTTCTCTTCCTCAGCCCTTGCGCACTTGGTCGCCAGGTTGAACAGCTCCAGAGACGTACACAGATCTTCGTGGATCGCCAGCTCCTCCTTCATCTTGACGTCGCGGACGCCATCAGAGAATGCCGAGATGATGGCCTCTCGGTCACCTTGGGAATCTTGAGGCGAGCGCTGTTGAAGCGCTGGATGTACTTCTTCAAGGTCTCTCCGGGCTGCTTCTTGATGCGATGCAGGTCACCCACGGCCAGCGGACGGTCACGAGTGCCCTGGAAGTTGGCGATGAAGCGAGTGCGCATCTCGTCCCAGGAGGAGATCGTGCCGGGAGGCAGGTTCAGGAGCCAGGTGCGGGCACCGTCCTTGAGTGCCATGGGAAACCAGTTCGCCTGACCTTTTCGTCCCCGTTGGAGGCTTCGATGCCCAGCTCGTAGAGTTGTAGGAACTCTGCGCGGTCGGCAGTGCCGTCGTAGCGAGGGGGCAGGTCAGGTCTGAACTTGCCTGGCCAGGCGACACTGCGTAGCTCGGTGGTGAAGGCGCGGCAGCCTGCGGTGGCCATTGGAGCTCTCTACTAATGCGGGGCTTGCTCCTGGGGGTTCCCGCGCACCGCTACCTAGAGCAGCACGGGGTCTTAACGTGCTGGCGCAGGGATGCGGTCGTGGCGCACCAGTGCCGGGAGCACGCGAGCACCTTCTTAGGGTCGAGGGATTTCTTGGCAGCTACTTTCTTGTCGCGCGGGCGCCAGACGCAGTAGATCTCATCCTGAGGCCGCATGCCTTGGAGCCTGGGCGTCGTCTTGGGGAGGAGGTGGCGGAGGCACCTCCTGAACTGCGCCTCCTTCACAAGACGGAGGGCGAGGTAGCGAGAGGGACGACGCAGGAGAGCCCCTTGCCGCGCTAACAAGCTCGGTGATGCGAGCGAGCCACTCCACGTAGAGGTCGTCGACGAGACAGTAGTGAAGGAAATATGCCCTAGAGGCAATAATAAAGTTATTATTTATTTCCTTATTTCATGATAAATGTTTATTATTCATGCTAGAATTGTATTAACCGGAAACATAATACATGTGTGAATACATAGACAAACATAAGTGTCACTAGTATGCCTCTACTTGACTAGCTTGTTGATCAAATATGGTTGTGTTTCCTAACCATAGACATGAGTAGTCATTTGATTAACGGGATCACATCATTAGGAGAATGATGTGATTGACTTGACCCATTCCGTTAGCTTAGCAATTGATCGTTTAGTATGTTGCTATTGCTTTCTTCATGACTTATACATGTTCCTACAACTATGAGATTATGCAACTCCTGTTTACCGGAGGAACACTTTGTGTGCTACCAAACATCACAACATAACTGGGTGATTATAAAGGAGTTCTACAGGTGTCTCCGAAGGTACATGTTGGGTTGGCGTATTTCGAGATTAGGATTTGTCACTCCGATTGTTGGAGAGGTATCTCTGGGCCCTCTCGATAATGCACATCACTATAAGCCTTGCAAGCAATGTGACTAATAAGTTAGTTGCGGGATGATGCATTACATAACGAGTAAAGAGACTTACCGGTAACGAGATTGAACTAGGTATTGAGATACCGACGATCAAATCTCGGGTAAGTAACATACCGATGACAAAGGGAACAACGTATGTTGTTATGCAGTTTGACCGATAAAGATCTTTGTAGAATATGTAGGAGCCAATATGAGCATCCAGGTTCTCCTATTGGTTATTGAACGGAGACGTGTCTCGGTCATGTCTACATTGTTCTCGAACCCGTAGGGTCCGCACGCTTAAGGTTCAATGACAGTTATATTATGAGTTTATGAGTTTTGATGTACCGAAGGAGTTCGGAGTCCCGGATGAGATTGGGGACATGACAAGGAGTCTCGAAATGGTCGAGACGTAAAGATCGATATATTGGACGACTATATTCGGACACGGGAAGTGTTCCGGGTAGTTTCGGGGAAAACCGGAGTGCCGGATGGGTTACCGGAACCCCCCGGGGGAGTATTGGGCCTTAGTGGGCTTTAGGGAAGAGAGAGGGCAGCAGCCCAGGAGGTGGTGCGCCCCCTCCCATGAGGGGTCCGAATTGGACTATGGGATGTGGCGCACCCCCCTTTCCTTCTCCTCTTTCCCTCTCTTTCCTTCCCCCTTCCCTCTTCCAAGTTGGACTAGGAAAGGGGAGTCCTACTCCTACTAGGAGGAGGACTCCCCCCTCCTTGGCGCGCCCCAAAGGGCTGGCCGGCCTCCCCCCTTGCTCCTTTATATACGGGGGCAGGGGGGCACCTCTAGACACAACAATTGATCTCTTGATCTCTTAGCCGTGTGCAGTGCCCCCCTCCACCATAGTCCTCGATAATATTGTAGCGGTGCTTAGGTGAAGCCCTGCAACGGTAGAACATCAAGATCATCACCACGCCGTCGTGCTGATGGAACTCTTCCCCGACATTCTGCTGGATCGGAGTCCGGGGATCGTCATTGAGCTGAATGTGTGCTAGAACTCGGAGGTGCCATAGTTTCGGTGCTTGATCAGTCGGGCCGTGAAGACGTACGACGACATCAACCGCGTTGTTCTAATGCTTACGCTTTCGATCTGCGAGGGTACGTGGACAACACTCTCCCCTCTCGTTGCTATGCATCACCATGATCTTGCGTGTGCGTAGGATTTTTTTGAAATTTCTACGTTCCCCAACAGTGGCATCCGAGCCTAGGTTTTATGCGTTGATGTTATATGCACGAGTAGAACACAAGTGAGTTGTGGGCAATACAAGTCATACTGCTTACCAGCATGTCATACTTTGGTTCGGCGGCATTGTTGGATGATGCGGCCCGGACCGACATTACGCGTACGCTTTAGTTAAACCGAGACTGTTTTTACCGCCGTGCTTTGCACACAGGTGACTAGCGGGTGTCTGTTTCTCCAACTTTAGTTAAACCGAGTGTGGCTATGCCCGGTCCTTGCGAAGGTTAAAACAACACTAACTTGACGAACTATCATTGTGGTTTTGATGTGTAGGTAAGAACAGTTCTTGCTAAGCCCGTAGCAGCCACGTAAAACTTGCAACAACAAAGTAGAGGACGTCTAACTTGTTTTTGCAGGGCATGTTGTGATGTGATATGGTCAAGACGTGATGCTATATTTTATTGTATGAGATGATCATGTTTTGTAACCGAAGTTATCGGCAACTGACAGGAGCCATATGGTTGTCGCTTTATTGTATGAAATGCAATCGCCCTGTAATTGCTTTACTTTATCACTAAGCGGTAGCGATAGTCGTAGAAGCAATAGTTGGCGAGACGACAACGATGCTACGATGGAGATCAAGGTGTCGCGCCGGTGACGATGGTGATCATGACAGTGCTTCGGAGATGGAGATCACAAGCACAAGATGATGATGGCCATATCATATCACTTATATTGACTGCATGTGATGTCTATCTTTTATGCATCTTATCTTGCTTTGATTGAAGGTAGCATTATAAGATGATCTCTCACTAAATTTTCAAGATAAAAGTGTTCTCCCTGAGTATGCACCGTTGCCAAAGTTCGTCGTGCCAAGACACCACGTGATGATCGGGTGTGATAAGCTCTACGTCCATCTACAACGGGTGCAAGCCAGTTTTGCACACGCAGAATACTCAGGTTAAACTTGACGAGCCTAGCATATGCAGATATGGCCTCGGAACACTGAGACCGAAAGGTCGAGCGTAAATCATATAGTAGATATGATCAACATAGTGATGTTCACCATTGAAAGCTACTCCATTTCACGTGATGATCGGTTATGGTTTAGTTGACTTGGATCACGTGATCACTTAGATGATTAGAGAGATGTCTATCTAAGTGGGAGTTCTTAAGTAATATGATTAATTGAACTTAAATTTATCATAAACTTAGTCCTGGTAGTATTTCGCAAATTATGTTGTAGATCAATAGGTCACGTTGGTGCTTTCCTATGTTTATTTTGATATATTCCTAGAGAAAATTGTGTTGAAAGATGTTAGTAGCAATAATGCGGATTGGATCCGTGATCTGAGGTTTATCCTCATTGCTGCACAGAAGAATCATGTCCTTAATGCACCGCTAGGTGAAGACCTATTGCAGGAGCAGATGCAGACGTTATGAATGTTTGGCTAGCTCAATATGATGACTACTTGATAGTTTAGTGCACCATGCTTAACGCCTTAGAATCGGGATTTCAAAGACGTTTTGAACGTCATGGACCATATGAGATGTTCCAGGAATTGAAGTTAATATTTCAAGAAAATACCCGAGTTGAGAGATATGAAGTCTCCAACAAGTTCTAGAGCTAAAAGATGGAGGAGAATCGCTCAACTAGTGAGCATGTGCTCAGATTGTCTGGGTACTACAATTGCTTGAATCAAGTGGGAGTTAATCTTTTAGATAAGATAGTGATTGACAGAGTTCTCTAGTCACCTTCACCAAGTTACTGGAACTTCGTGATGAACTATAGTATGCAAGGGATGACGAAAACGATTCCCGAGCTCTTCGTGATATTGAAATCGACGAAGGTAGAAATCAAGAAAGAGCATCAAGTGTTGATGATTGACAAGACCACTAGTTGCAAGAAAAGGGAAAAGGGAAAAGGGAAAGAAAGGGAACTTCAAGTAGAATGACAAGCAAGTTGTCACTCCCGCGAAGAAGCCCAAAGCTGGACCAAAGCCTGAAACTGAGTGCTTACACTGCAAAGGAAATGGTCACTAGAAGCGGAAATACCCTGAATATTTGGTGGATAAGAAGGATGGCAAAGTGAACAAGGGTATATTTTGATATACAGGTTATTGATGTGTACCTTACTAGTGTTTATAGTAGCCCCTGAGTATTTGATACTTGTTCGGTTGCTAAAATTTAGTAACTCGAAACAGGAGCTACAGAGTAAACAAAGACTAGTTGAGGGTGTAGTGACGATGTGTCTTGGAAATGGTTCCAAGATTGATATGATCATCATCACACATTCCCTATACTTTCGGGATTAGTGTTAAACCTAAATAAATATTATTTGGCGTTTGCGTTGAGCATGAATATGATTTGATCATGTTTATTGCAAAACGGTTATTCATTTAAAGTCAGAGAATAATTGTTGTTCTATTTACATGAATAAAATCTTCAATGGTCATACACCCAATGAAAATAGTTTGTTGGATCTCGATCGTAGTGATACACATATTCATAATATTGATGCCAAAAGATGCAAAGTTGATAATGATTGTGCAACATATTTGTGGCACGCCGTTTGGGTCATATTGGAGTAAAGTGCATGAAGAAACTCCATGGTGATGGGCTTTTGGAACCAATTGGTTATGAATCATTTGATGCTCGAACCGTGCCTTTTGGGCAAGATGACTAAAACTCCATTCTCCGGAACAATGGAACAAGCTACTGACTTGTTGTAAATAATACATACTGATGTATGCAGACCAATGAGTATTAAGGCTCGTGGCGGGTATCATTATTTTCTGACCTTCACTGATGATTTGAGCAGATATGGGTATATCTACTTGATGAAACATAAGTCTAAAACATTTGAAAAGTTCAAAGAATTTCAGAGTGAAGTGGAAAATCATCATAACAAGAAAGATAAAGTTTCTACGATCTGATCGTCGAGACGAATATTTGAGTTACGAGTTTGGTCTTCATTTGAAACAATGTGAAATAGTTTTGCAACTCACGCCACCTGGAACACCACAATATAATGTTGTGTCCGAACGTCGTAATCGTACTTTACTAGATATGGTGCGATCTATGATGTATCTTACCAATTTACCACTATCATTTTGGGGTCATGCATTAGAGATAGCTGCATTCACTTTAAATAGGGCACCATCTAAGTCCGTTGAGACGACACCGTATGGTTTAGCAGTAAACCTAAGCTGTCGTTTCTTAAAATTTGAAGTTGCGATGCTTTTGAGAAAAAGGTTTCAACCTGATAAGCTCGAACCCAAATCGGAGAAGTGCGTCTTCATATAATACCCAAAGGAAACTGTTGGGTACACCTTCCATCACAGATCCGACGGCAAAAACATTTGTTGCTAAGAATGGATCCTTTCTAGAGAAGGAGTTTCTCTCGAAAGAAGTGAGTGGGAGGAAAGTAGGGCTTGATAAGGTAATTTGTACCTTCTCCCAAATTGGAAAGTAGTTCATCACAGAAATCAGTTCCAGTGATTCCTACACCAATTAGTGGGGAAGCTAATGATGATGGTCATGAAACTTCAGATCAAGTTACTACAAAATCTCGTAGGTCTTCCAAAGTACAGTCCGCACCAGAGTGGTGCGGTAATCCTGTTCTGGAAGTCATGTTACTAGACCATGATAAACCTATGAACTATGAGGAAGCGATGATGAGCCCAGATTCCGCGAAATGGCTTGAGGCCATAAAATCTGAGATGGGATCCATGTATGAGAACAAAGTATGGACTTTGATTAACTTGCCCGGTGATCGGTGAGTCATTAAATGGATCTTCAATAGGAAGACAGCTGCTGATAGTAGTGTTACTATCTACAAAGCTAGACTTGTCGAAAAAGGTTTTTGACAAAGTTCAAGGTGTTGAATACAATGAGATTTTCTCACTCGTACCGATGCTTAAAATTCCATCCGAATCATGTTAGCAACTGCCATATTTTATGAAATCTGGCAAATGAATGTTAAAATTGCATTCCTTAAAGGTTTTCTTAAGGAAGTGTTGTATATGATGTAACCAGAAGGTTTTGTCAATCCTAAAGGTGCTAACAAAATGTGCAAGCTCCAGCGATCCATCTATGGACTAGTGCAAGCATCTCAGAGTTGGAATATACGCTTTGATAAGTTGACCAAAGCATATAGTTTTATACAGACTTGCGGTGAAGCATGTATTTACAATAAAGTGAGTGGGAGCACTACCGCCTTTCTGATAAATCTATGTGAGTAACATATTGTTGATCAGAAATTATGTAGAATTTTTCTGGAAAGCATAAAGGAGTATTTGAAAGGAGTTCTTTAAAAGAAAGACCTCAGTAAAGCTACTTACATTTTGAGCATCAAGATCTATTGAGATAGATCAAGACGCTTGATAAGTATTTCAATAAGTACATAACTGGTCAAGATTTTGAAGTAGTTCAAAATGGAACAGTCAAAGAAATAGTTCTTGCCTGTGTTGAAAAGGTGTGAAATTGAGTAAGACTCAAATCCCGACCACGACAGAAAATAGAAAAGAGAATGAAAGTCATTCCCTATGCCTCAGTCATAGGTTCTATAAAGTATGCTATGCTATGTACCAGACCTATTGTATACCTTGCTCTGAATTTGGCAAGGGAGTACAGTAGTGATCTAGGAGTAGATCACTGGACATTGGTCAAGAATATCCTTAGTGAGGATTAAGGAAATATTTCTCGATTATGGAGGTGATAAAAGAGCCCGTCGTAAAGAGTTACATCGGTGCAAGCTTTTACACCGATCCAGATGACTCTATGTCTCAATCTGGATACATATTGAAAGTGGGAGCAATTAGCTAGAGTAGCTCCGTGCAGAGCATTGTAGACATAGAATATTTGCAAAATACATACGGCTCTGAATGTGACAGACCCGTTGACTAAGCTTCTCTCACGAGCAAAACATGATCACACCTTAGTGCTCTTTGGGTTTCAATCACATAGCGATGTGAACTAGATTGTTGACTCTAGTAAACCCTTTGGGTGTTAGTCACATAACGATGTGAACTATGGGTGTTAATCATATACCGATATGAATATTGGTGTTAAATCACATGGCAATGTGAACTAGATTATTGACTTTAGTGCAAGTGGGAGACTGAAGGAAATATGCCCTAGAGGCAATAATAAAGTTATTATTTATTTCCTTATTTCATGATAAATGTTTATTATTCATGCTAGAATTGTATTAACCGGAAACATAAAACATGTGTGAATACATAGACAAACATAAGTGTCACTAGTATGCCTCTACTTGACTAGCTTGTTGATCAAATATGGTTGTGTTTCCTAACCATAGACATGAGTTGACATTTGATTAACGGGATCACAACATTAGGAGAATGATGTGATTGACTTGACCCATTCCGTTAGCTTAGCAATTGATCGTTTAGTATGTTGCTATTGCTTTCTTTATGACTTATACATGTTCCTACAACTATGAGATTATGCAACTCCCGTTTACCAGAGGAACACTGTATGTGCTACCAAACGTCACAACGTAACTGGGTGATTATAAAGGAGCTCTACAGGTGTCTCCGAAGGTACATGTTGGGTTGGCGTATTTCGAGATTAGGATTTGTCACTCCGATTGTCGGAGACGTATCTCTGGGCCCTCTTGGTAATGCACATCACTATAAGCCTTGCAAGCAATGTGACTAATGATTTAGTTGCGGGATGATGCATTACGTAACAAGTAAAGAGACTTACCGGTAACGAGATTGAACTAGGTATTGAGATACCGACGATCAAATCTCGGGTAAGTAACATACCGATGACAAAGGGAACAACGTATGTTGTTATGCGGTTTGACCGATAAAGATCTTCATAGAATATGTAGGAGCCAATATGAGCATCCAGGTTTCACTATTGGTTATTGACCGGAGACGTGTCTCGGTCATGTCTACAGTGATCTCGAACCCGTAGGGTCCGCACGCTTAAGGTTTCAGTGACAGTTATATTATGAGTTGATGAGTTTTGATGTACCGAAGGAGTTAGGAGTCCCGGATGAGATCGGGGACATGACGAGGAGTCTCGAAATGGTCGATACGTAAAGATCGATATATTGGACGACTATATTCGGACACCGGAAGTGTTCCGGGTAGTTTCGGAGAAAACCGGAGTGCCGGAGGGGTTACCGGAACCCCCCGGGGGAGTATTGGGCCTTAGTGGGCTTTAGGGAAGAGAGAGGGTAGCAGCCCAGGAGGTGGTGTGCCCCCTCCCATGAGGGGTCCGAATTGGACTAGGGGAGGGGGGCGCACCCCCCCCCCTTTCCTTCTCCTCTTTCCCTCTCTTTCCTTCCCCCTTCCCTCTTCCTAGTTGGACTAGGAAAGGGGAGTCCTACTCCTACTAGGAGGAGGACTCCCCCTCCTTGGCGCACCCCAAAGGGCTGGCCAGCCTCCCCCCTTGCTCCTTTATATACGGGGGCAGTGGGGCACTTCTAGACACAACAATTGATCTCTTGATCTCTTAGCCGTGTGCGGTGCCCCCCTCCACCATAGTCCTCGATAATATTGTACCGGTGCTTAGGCGAAGCCCTGCGACGGTAGAACATCAAGATCGTCACCACGCCGTCGTGCTGACGGAACTCTTCCCCGACATTCTGCTGGATCGGAGTCCGGGGATCGTCATCGAGCTGAACGTGTGCTAGAACTCGGAGGTGCCGTAGTTTCGGTGCTTGATCGGTCGGGCCATGAAGACGTAGGACTACATCAACCGCGTTGTTCTAACGCTTCCTCTTTCGGTCTACGAGGGTACGTGGACAACACTCTCCCCTCTCGTTGCTATGCATCACCATGATCTTGCGTGTGCGTAGGAAATTTTTTGAAATTTCTACGTTCCCCAACAGGTAGTGCAGGAGCTCACGCGCTAGGAGCAATGCGGCGTGTGCGTCCGTGGGGGCGCGACAGGCGTGGGACGACGAACCAGCTGGAGTCAGCGACGGGGTGGCGGTGCGGCCTTCCCGCCGCACCGAAGGATGCAGCGACGAGGCCTGCTGCTCGTTCCCCGCTGGGCCGGTGGCGGCGTTGGCGGTAGGCGACGGGGAACGACGGGGACACCCACCGATGGGAGATGTCTGGGTGACGCGGGCGACGAGAGCAGCCCGACGCTCTCCGCGAGCCCGGCGAGCGTCAGCCATGGACACGACGGAAGATCGAACGCGAAACAGCGGAAGAAAGATTCTGGCGCACCCCTACCTGGCGTGCCAAATGTCGGATGTTAGGTTCGGGCAGACCCTTAAGGTTCGAACTCTGGGGTGCGCGCGAAGATCTCCCCCCTACCACTCCACGTCCGATCGCCTCGCGTGAATCTAAGCTAAACGATGAACAGCACGAGGGACACAAGATTTATACTGGTTCGGGCCACCTTTGTGGTGTAATACCCTACTCCAGTGTGTGGTGTGGTGGATTGCCTCAGGGGCTGATGATGAACATTACAAGGGAAGAACAACCTCGCGAGAGGTGTTCTTGAGCTGGTGCGATGAACTGCTTGGGTGAGTTCGATCGCCTCTCGGTCTAATGAGCACTCTCTCTGTTTTCGTTCCCCCCTTCCCTCTGTGGTGGCTAGTCCTATTTATAGAGGCCCTGGTCCTCTTCCCAAATACTGAGCGGGAAGGGCGCCAACAACGGCCATTTTGAAGGGGAACATCTAGTACAAGTTATCCTGACTAAAGTTGGTCTTCGGCTGCCAAAGGCACTAGCGGTGACGCCGTCTTGGGCTCCACCGTGACCTCCATCCTGCCGCTCTGCTGGTCTTGGTCTTTTTGCACTGAAATGGCAACCTTTGCCTGGTGCCTCGGTACTCCACGCCTGTGCTTGCCCCCTTTGCACCAAAGAGGAAACAAGGACACTGCGCAGGCCGGTGCCCGCCTGGCGCCCGTCTGGTCTCAATCGTCACGGCTTGCGTCACGAGCACCTCGCGAGGTACCTTGCCTTGATCTCTCCGCCTCCTCACAAGCCTGCCTGGCGAGGCCGTTCCTGAGGAAGTCTTGTGTCGTCCGCCCTGCGAGGGTCTTGAGTCTTGCGCTGATGAAGATGGGCCATACTGGGCCACCACTTGAGCCACGCCGCAGGCCGCAGGCAGGCAAGTCTGGGGACCCCCGTTCCCAGAACGCCGACAACCCCCCTCCCCCCCCACCCACCTAAATAGCGAATTGGCGAGATTGCACATTTCTACAAGTTCGCCATTAGTCCAGTAGCATCACCAAACAGCGCCAGAAGCTCTTTCGTAGACAGAAATTCACTCTCTTTTGGTTTGAGGAAAGGCACTGCATCATCTGCTTATAGTGTCAGCCGATGACGCACACCCCATCTACCCAGCGGTTCGAACACACCAGCAGCCTCTGCCTTGTCCACCATCGTAAGAACATCCATGATCCGAAGGAACAAGGGGGCAGAGGGGATCTCCCTACCTCAACCTGTGCGCGTACCAAATACGATGCCCCGGTTTACCAATCGCCAACATCTTCGAACTTGCCGTGGTAAGAATCAGAGAAACCCAAGAACACCATCTTGGCCCAAAACACCTTTTCTTTAAGACTTACATCGCCACAAGATGGAATAAAAATCTCGCACGATATCCAATTTAAGGAATATGGAAGGGACCTTGCGACAATGAAAGGTTTTCAACTATTGATCGATCAGTAGGAAATTATCTGGATTGATTGCCCACGGATGAATGCGCTTTGATTCACCATAATGAGCATATTCAACATAGAAGTCACCTGCAACGCAAGCGCCTTGGCGTAGATCTTAGCTAAAACATGAATCAGGCTAATGGGCCGCATGACTCACGCTGTCTGGTCAAAGATGGCTGAGTTTTGACGCGGATCTTCATACAACTCCACATAGCCTCTACACTGTGCGTCAGAGTCTTGGTTTTCGGTTTCTGTTTTTTTGGCCGAGGCCAAGATTGCTGAATTTCAGTCACTTAAAAAACATTCAACAAAAATCTCAAACGAAATCGCAAAATCAAGATTTAGACTTTGAAGAAAATTTGATCAAACTTTGGCCACAATTGAAATTTGACCAAATTTTTGGCTAGGCTGAAATGTACTTTTCCGCCCCAAGCAGAGATGGCCAAAATTTGGCTGAAATTGGATTTTTTTTTGGCCTGTGCATTGAATGGACAATCGCCTACGGCGAAGTCTGAGTCGTTTGCTCAAGATTTTGAATGGCGATGATGCCTCTAGGGGTGGAGTGATGGTGATGACGACGCCTCCGTGCTGTTTTGGTGAGGCCCTCTTTGAAGGGGTGTGCATGTGGTATCTGTTTCGCTCGGTTTTCACTAATAACCGGGCAATCTGGTCTTCGCTCGATTCTCTCTAATTAACCAAGCAACTCTTTTCTTATTAATGATGAATGCAAAAATCCTTCCATTGCAAAGAAAAACATTAACCCATACTAATAAATGATACGTCGTACTAACTGGTAATACATCCCTACTTGGAAGGGACAAGACTGGAGCAAGATATAGTAACACAGTAGAATAATAGTTTTTACCCCCCGCAAAAAAAAAAAAAGAATGATAGTTTTTACTCATAAGTCACAACACACCACTAATTTCAGCCGGAAGGAAGACTCCAGCAAAATAAAACTAGTAGTTGCCACGGCCATCCATCCATCTCAACCACCACGAAGACGTAGACACAAATGAAGGGTGGACTCCTTCGTAACCTTGTAGTCCGCCAAGGTGCCTCTCTCGAGCTGCCTGCCAGCAAAGATGAGGCGTTGCTCCTTCGGGAAAGGGGCGTAGTTCAACTCATAGATCTTCACCTTGACACTATCGACGGTGTCCAAGCTCCCAACCTCGAGAGTGATGGTCTTCCCAGTCAGCACCTTCACGAAGATCTGGATCATGTCTCCTCTCGGAATACACGGGTGGAGGACAAGGAGTATTGTGGACTCCTTGCGGATGTTGTGGTCTGCCAAGGTGCGGCTCCCGTTCTCTAGACGCTTGCCATCGAAGATGAGGCACTGCTGATCTATGGGGAAGCCCTCGAGGTGATAGATCTTGGCCTTCACGCCGTCAATAGTGTCTAGGATGTCAACGTCAAGGTTGTTGATGATCCTGCCCATCAGTGTCTCCATCACGTAGATCTGTGTCTTCTCTTCAAGGTCAAGAGTGGAGTCCTGCTGGATGTTGTAATCAGCAAATGTACTGTCATCCTCTAGTTGCACTCCACTGAAGATGAGGTGATACCGCTCCTGGATCTTCTCCTTGACGGAACGGAAGGTATCTGATGGGTGAACCCAGATCCGGGTCGTTCTTCCGGTGGCGTTCTTAACAAAGATGTTCATTGTTTTAGATGAGCTAAAACCAAACACCGGCAATCGTTAGACACTTATATATTTAGGCTATAGAGCAAAGCAATGCACAAAAACGTCAACAATTCCAGCAGGTACGTAGTTAAGCAACAGGAGAAATCAAGTCACAAAGGTTAAGCAGTACATATAAAGATAGTTTCTTCCCAAAAGAAGTTAATGATGCACAGTTTATAACGTTGTCCTAAGATCTACTCTCGCCGTCCAAAAATAAATGTCGCTGATTTAGTGCAAGACGAAGGAAGTATAACTGAGATGATCAGATGAACAACAAATTACATCAGGCAACCATGCAATGTAATCCTAGTAAACACCGACATGAGATCCTCGTACTAGTAGCATAGGATATGTATACGCCCAAAACAACAATGAACAGCTCTGTACCTTGAGTGGATCGACTACACGTCGATGCTTGTTCCTTCCGCCGGAGAGAGACCTGCAGGCAGGGAGGGAGATCGATCCGGAGTAGTACAAGAGTTAATTAATTATTAGGGGGGTGGATGGCGTTGTTTTCGTAGGGTCCAATCCAATCGATTAGGTTTTACAATACGATCGCACATATATATTCCTTTAATTAGTTTCTGTCACAAAATTGGAATATCATTTTTTTCCTTGTATGAATCACATTCATTTTGGCCGATTTTTTTCATTGGTCTCCTGACACCCGGTTTATTTCCTTTGCTTTTTGTGCGTTTCTTTTTCTGGATTCATGATGCGTCTTTCGTCCGGATTTTTGCCTTCCTTTTCTTTTGGCTTGTTTTTTTCTCTTTCTTTTGTTTTCCTAGTATTTTTTTACAAAACACATGAATATTTTTTATAATCCTAATATTTGTGAAGAATCATGCATTTTTTAAATTTCATGATTTATTGTAATTTTGTAAACAAAGTTTTAATTTATGATTTTAAAATTTCACAAACATCCTAAATTCTATTAAAAAACTTTTTTGGAAGAGGAGTTGTTGGTTTTTTAACCAGGTTTTTTTGGGTGAATTCGGTTTTCTTTTGGAGCGAAGGATCAACGCTGCAACACTATTGGTCCTGGCCCACTGATGTCTACTACATAATTTTATTCTTGTATACTCTGTTTGCCCTCCAAGCGTAGAGTTTGTAAGACAACAACATATTTTTGTCAAGTGGATGACCTAAGATTTATTAATCCGTGGGAGGTGTAGAATGAAGATGGTCTCTCTCAAACAACCCCGCAATCAAATATAAGAAATCACTTGTGTCCCCAACACACCAGATACAATGGTAATTGTATAGGTGCACTAGTTTGGCGAAGAGATGGTGATACAAGTGTAGTATGGATAGTAGATATATGTTTTTGTAATCTGAAATAATAAAAACTATAAGATAGCAAGTAACAAAAGTGAGCACAAACGGTGCAATGCTCGAAAACAAGACCTAGGGTTCATACTTTCACTAATGAAATCTCTCAAAACTGCTAACAAAATTGAATCATATAACAATCCCTCACATGCGGCAAAGAATCACTCCAAAGTTTCTATCGAAGAAAGTAGGACGAAAACGTATATCAACCTCTGTGCCTAGATTGCCCCAATGTCACCACGGGAATCCGCAAGTTGATTACCAAAACATACAACAAGTGACTCAATAAAATACCCCATTGTCACCAGGGTATCCGGATGCAAGACATAATAAAGTGATCTCACATTCAATATTCAATCCAACATAACGAAACATCAAAAGGCAAGACTCAATTCATCACAACAAAGATAGAAAGGAAAAAACACCATACGCGAACTATATTGACAAAGCTCATGATACATCAAGATCGTGACAAATCAAGAACACGAGAGAGAGAGAGAGAGAGAGAGAGAGAGAGAGAGAGAGAGAGAGAGAGAGAGAGAGAGACCGAACACATAGCTACTAGTAAATACCCTCAGCTTCAAGGATTAACTACTCACACATCATCATGAGAACGGTGGAGAAGTTGGTGGTGATGATGGAGGAGATGTCCCCGGTGACGTCCCGGCGCCACCGGATGAGAGGGGGAAGGCCCCCCCTCCTTCTTCTTCCTTGGCCCTTCGGGGAGAGAGGAGGCTCTCCCCTAGATTGGATCCATATGTTGTCTTCTGTTTCTGGCGACTATTTTCGGAGCCCTTCACCATTTCTTATACTTCTGGAGATCCGTAACTCCGATTGGGCTCAAATTTTTAGGGGATTTTCATGCATAAATTATATTTCTTGTAGCAAAAAAAGGCTCCAACCGACCTACGAGATGCTCAACAAGGCAAAGGGGTGCGGCTAGGGGGTAGACCGCGGCCTATTTCCTTGTGGAGCCCTCGGGCACCGTTTTGCGTTGATTCTTGTTCCAAAAAATCACATATATTCCCAAAAAATATTCGTAAAATTTTATCGTGTTTGGACTTCGTTTGGTATGGATTTTCTTCAAAACAAAAAAAAATGCAAAAAACAGAACTGACGTTGGGCACTGGATCAATAAGTTAGTCCATAAAAATCATATGAAAGTGTATTAAAACCATATAAAATTATTGTAAACATGGCATTAATATTTCATAAATTATAGATACGTTGGAGACGTATCACTCACCGTGAGATATATCATCTATGCATCACCGTGGGTGATGCCATGTTATCATTGTTATTATTATTATTATTATTATTATTATTATTATTATTATTATTATTATTATTATTTAGGAAATGGTTGCCACGGATATGGTTACTCCATGGAAAAATAATAAATGCTAGTCTTAACTTTTTAGAATACTTTCCCCAAAGCTCTTCAGTTTCTAAGCGAAGGGCATCACAATTTTTTTATAACTCTCTCATTTTTTACCACACCCCTATGGGCATGCCATGTGATCGTGGCAAGTTTCATCTTTTCTAAAATCCATTTACACCTTTTCAAAATTAAAAGTTGTAAAAATTAAAAACAGAAGGGTTTGTGGAATCGCACGTCCTCAAGGGGTGCGGGGCACCTCTTTATATATCACCAAAGGTTAATAAAAGTATAGGACATTTAAAGTATGTTAAAATCCTAAAACGTATACAACATGAATTCTAACACCCTTCCTCAATCTGAACCGGTGTAAAAAATGTTGAGATTGCGTCTACAGACTTCAACCAAAGAAAGTGGCAGCGGCTTAGTAAAGATGTCAGGATGTTGATCTTTAGACGAGATGAACTCAATCTGTAGTAGCTTTTGTGCAACACATTCCCTCACAAAATGAAATTCAACTTCAATATGCTTCGTCCATGCATGGAAGACATGATTAAATAAGAGATAAGTGTCTCCAATATTGTCACACCAGAGAAGCAGAGGCATGTTTTGAGGAACACCCAACTCTAGCAGCAAGAACTGTACCCAAACGAGATCGGCAGTGGCATTGTGTCAGCCTTGTACAACTTTTGTATTACTCCGAGAGACAGTTGCTTCTGAGCATTCTAGGCAGTCAAATTCGAACCAAAAAACACAACATATCCCTTATGGATCGCCTACCATCAGGGCTCCCCGCCCAGTCTGCATCAGAGAAAGCAGTCAACAACATAGAAGATGCAGGCCGAAGATGTTGACAAACGAGACTGTGAGACAAACATAACGCATGTGTTTAATTGCAGACCAGTGGGTATCACGAAGTGCATGAAGATACTGGTAGACATGGTTAACTGCAAATGATCTGGTCAAGTGGTGGTGAGGTATTGCAGTCCATGAACAATACTGCGATACTCAGTAGCATCAGCAGCAGCAAGAAGCACATCAACATCAATTGTTAGCTTCTCAGTCACATATCCGGATGTAGAGACAGGCTTACAGTTCAGCATCCCAGCACGTCGAAGGAGATCTAGAGAATATTTTTTTTGAGTGATAGATTGACCATCAACTGTATGTGTAATCTCTAGACACAAAAAATAGTGAAGCGGATCAAGATCCTTCACAACAAAGTCATGTGGAAGATTTACTATCTACCAGTTGGCCCTAGGAAGCAAAAAACTGATGAGAATAAATTGTCGGCATAAACCAATAGATACATACTGACCTCAGGGCACTGGAGAAGAAACAAAGACGTGTTTGTGGTAGATGGAAAAAACCAGGTGACCGAAGAGCAGAACCAAAATGAGCCTGCCAGAAAAGGGAAGCCTGTTAGAGACCATAAATTGCCTTGATCAGCCGACGAAGATGATGAGCCGATCAGGATCAATAAAACAAGGAGGTTGCCGCATGTAAACCTCTTCCTCTAAGACATCATGAAGAAATGCATTCCAAACATCCAACTGGCGAACAGACCAACCACGAGTAACTGCCAACATAAGAAGACAAATGGTGATAGGCTTGAAAGCTAGACTGAAAGTGTCTTCGCAATCAAGACAAAGCGTTGCTTAAAACCTTTGGAAACCAGATGCGCATTATAGTGCTTAACAAATCTATCAACATGTTTCTTGACTTTAAAGATGTATTTAGAGTTAATCACATTGACTCCTGAGATAGGAGGAACAAGTGCTCAACTCTCTTTTTTCTGCACCGCAAAAAAATCTTGTTCCATGGAAGCTTTGTAGTGAGGTATCCGCATTGCTGTCTAAAAATGAGTTGGCTCTGACATTGCATCAGAAATTTTGTGGTCCATGATTTGGCGGCCATCCTGGGTAAAGCAAAAGTGGTTGGTGGCCATATGGTTGTCGATATAAAATGTGCCGATGGGACTGGCCCTTCTACCAACCCCTGCTCCAGCGAAGATGGATCTGATTAGGAAAGATCCAGCGATGATGGTGTGGATTGGGACGCGCTCGAGGCCGAAGAAGATTAGTTAGTTAAGTTTAGTATATGTTAGAAGTAGTTATATGTTCTTCGAATCGAGTAATTTGAATCAAGTAGTTCAAACTTATGTTATGCAGTGCATTATGTATTACTTTTGTTTCAAAATGTGTTTGAATCGAGTGGCTTCAATTAGTGTTTGAAATGAAGTTTTCTGCAAACTAGTTCCAGATAGTTACATTTAAGAGTGTCACTTTACACAAATGAAATGGTCTAACTTCTCATGACATGATTTCAATCTAAACCATCACTATTTTCTTTTTCAGTGGTGACAACAATTATTCAAGTTCTTTCAGTGAAATGGCACAAGAGGGCAACAAGGTCACTGACTATGCGCGAAAAAGCGTGTAGCAGAAGCGAACAGCTGAACGGAACAACTACATACTCTCTCCGTCCCAAAATAAATGTCTCAACATTGTACTAGCTTTAGTACAAAATTATACTAAGCTTGAGACACTTATTTTGGGACGGAGGGAGTATTGTGAACATACGATCACTATTGGTGCTAGTAGTGGATGAACTACTCGGTTGTATTTGTGTAAGTGTAAACTTTATAGTGGAGAGGATAAAAATTCGAGTGCTCTCCACTAGGAACAAGTATAGCACACAACAACCATCTACATTTTCGACAGTCTAATCTATATTGTACATATGTATTTGGTTATATGTGAATGAAATAAATGGGAAATATAACTTTTCTAATTCAGAAATAATTAGCACTAGGGTTGACAGAATTAGAGACGCTGCACATTCACAATTAATAGCAACGTCCATCAGATTAGTCATCGGTAGTACCTTACACATTATTGTCGTCCACGCAGTGATAAAGGCTTATCATTGGCGTTATACTTGTTCAGAAAATCGGCCGATTCAACCATTTATCATTCGAATTATCGTCAATTGATGGGTGACCGATAATATTATACCATATCATCACCGTGTCTCCGTCCTACAGGTTTTTGGCCCGTATACTCATTCATGGCCGCGTCGGTGATTTTGCCTAGTTTCCCATGGCACGCGTGCGTCCAGTTCCGTCCCCGATGGGCAAATAGCACTTTTTGCTCATGTCCCCGCCCTATCCGTTTTTGGTCCGTGTACTCGTTCGTAGACGAGTCGGTGGCTCATCCATTGGTTTCCCCTTTTTTTCCATGGAGCGCGTCAAGTTCCGTCCCTGACGGGCGTCGGAGACTTTTTTGCCCGTGTCCCCATCCTACCTATTTTTGTCCTGCGTACTCATCTGTGGACGAGTCAGTGGCTCGTCAGTGGGTTTGCCATGTTTTTCATGGCGCGCGTCCAGTTGCGTCCCCGACGGGCGTCAGGCACTTTATTGCCCGTGTCCCTGTCTTACCCATTTTTGGCCCGTGTTACTCGTCAATGGACGAGTCGGTGGCTCTGTGGTGGTTTTGCTCTATTTACCATGGTGCGCGTCCAGTTCCATGCCCGGTAGACGTCGTGCACTTTTTTGCCTGTGCCCACGGTTTGATCTTCTTCCCGCTCCTTAGAGTGAGTCTACTTAGTGAACTAACAGGACACGGAGATCAATGAACAATATGCAGGAGTCGTGAACCACGCACAAGGTCCTTAACCTAGAAACAAGTGAAATAATTGTTATGGGTCATCTTGGCTGTATTCAGTAGTTAGTAGGGGAAGTTGTCTGGCTTGATATCTCTTTTCCCTGCAAGGAAACCAATCACAAGTCCTCAAACTGACGTGCCGTTCCAATCGGGGTTATAACAGGTCCGGTTTCGTAACACCATCCAATCGCGTTCGTACTGTGGGTTCCCCATACCCACTGTTTGGAAAAAGAAGCTTGTCATAGCAGCTCAAACCTCCAATCGGGAAATGGGAGTTCTAACCAGTCCTAACCTCAAAGAAAACAAGAAACAGGTCTTTTCTAATCACCGAAATATGAGAACAGCATGCAAGGAAGAAGGATTTAGGGAAAGGTACTCAAAAGAAAAGGGGTGGATTTTTCTCTCGCTTTTGGCGTAGGAGGCCTTACTTTGGGAGGGCCGCGCGACGGGCTATTAGCTTAGTGGTAGAGCGCGGCCCTGATAATTGCGTTGTGCCTTGGGCCGATTTATCGGGAAATCCCTATTTGACGCGCTTTGCGTCAAAATGTCGCTGTTTCGCGTAGGAGATCGAGCGGTCGTTAGGATTGGGCCGGCCAGTTTCCGCGTTCCCGGTTTTGGGAACCTTCTAGTGGTTCTCAGCCAGTTCTCTACGGTTTTGGGAAACTTCTAGAAGGTTCCTGAACTGTCATTTTTTTCTGTTATATTTTTTCCTTTTTGTTTTCCTGTTCTTTTTCTTTTCTCTCATTTTTTTCGATTTTATTTTTTTATGAACTGTTTATTTTCTTTTCTTTCCTGTTTTAGTTTCTTTGTTTTTCAATTTGCATTTTATTTTTTAACTTTTTCATTAAAAAATTAGAAAATTACAAAATGTTTGCATTTTTACAAATATTATTGGAAATTTAATAAAATGTTCCTGTTTTTCAAAATTTTGTTCAGAAATTTGGAAAAGTGGTCAGTATTTCGAAAAATGCTCAGATGTTCAGACTTTTGGTTTGCTTCTTTAAAAAAAATAGTTGAAAATTCATAAAATGTAAAGAATTTTCAATTTTTAAAAAATATTTCCATTTTTGTATTAAAAAATTGTTCATGTTTCCAAAAAAATTGGGACTTTCAAATTGTTCTTTACTTCAAATTGTGTTCTCTAATTTCAAAAATGTTGAGGAATTTGATTTTTTTTTGTTCCCATGTTAAATTGTTGGTCGCGATTTTATGAAAAAAATATATAAATTAGAAATATTAGGCATTTTTTGTTCGCATATTCAAATTTGTTCTTGATATCAAAATTTTGTTATCTAAATTCATGAAATATTCGGTATTTTAATAAAAAATCCCATTTTCAAATTTTGTTCTTAATTTGAAAATTTTGCTCTCTAAATTCAAATTTTTTTTGGGGACTTCAATTTTTTGTTCAAAATTAAAGTGTATTCATAATTTTTGAAAATTTGGTCCTGTTTGTCAAGGATTGTTCGGAAGTACAAACTTTTGCTCTATTTTGTGGAAATCTGTTGTTTTCAAGTGCTATGTTTTGCGGCTGTCTTTAGGTCTTCTAGTGTCGTGTTGTACTTCTGTCAGTATATCTGGAAAGGCCCTTTGGCTAGCAGCACCTCGCTCCGTGTGGGCCGGCCCAGTTAGCGCGCCCCCCTCTGCGTCGGGTTCCTATATGACGCAAAATGCATCGTATAGGAGGTCCTCTGCCCGGTTTATCGGGAACATACTGATAAATCGGGCCTATTCCTAACACTATGTGTATTTGTGTTTGCAGATCTTGTTATGTAATATGTACAGCTGTCCTTTTTTCTGTCATTGTACAAAGATTCAAAGGAAAGGAATCAAGGTAATACTTCTGTCCAATATTATTTTTTGTTGAAAATAGCATATTTTAGTGCTAAAAACCTGAGATTTGTAATAAAAATGCTAGATAATGGTCAACCGATAAAATTGATTAATCTTCTGATTTCCGGTTAATCATTTAATCCCCAGCCGATCGAGATATAACGATAAGTGATATCCTCAACGTTGTATACTACCGATGTAGGGTCTCCCCGCGAGTAGCATGACATTACCAGGCTTTTTCCTACTATTGTAACAGGTAACACATCCGTACTTGAAAACAACAAAGATTGGAGCAACATATACTAATAGTAGTAGAATTATAGTTTTTACTCATAAGTCACAACACACGGCTAATGTCAGCCGGATGGAAGACTCCAACAAAAATAAAACTAGTGGTTGGACGGCCATCCATGCATCTCAACCACCACCAAGGCGTAGGATGCATGGATGGATGGTGCGCCCTCCCTCCAGCATTTGACTTTACTCATAAGTTACAAATGAAGGGTGCAATGATTTGTAATCTTGGAGTCCGCCAAGGTGCGCCCTCCCTCCAGCTGCCTGCCAGCAAAGATGAGGCGTTGCACATTCGGGAAAGGGGCGTGGTTCCTCTCATAGATCTTCACCTTGACACTATCGACGGTGTCCGAGCTCCCAACCTGGAGAGTGATGGTCTTCCTAGTTAGCCCCTTCACGAAGATCTGCATCATGTGTCCTCTCGGAATACATGGGAGGAGGACAAGGAGTATCGTGGACTCCATGCATATGTTGTGGTCTGCCAAGGTGCGGTTCCCGTTCTCTAGACGCTTGCCGGCGAAGAGGAGGCACTGCTGATCTACAGGAAAGCCCTTGAGGCGATAGATCTTGGCCTTCACGCCGTCAATAGTGTCTAGGCTGTTGAAGTCAAGGTCGATGGTGTTGCCCATCAGCGTCTCCATCACGTGGATTTGCATCTTCTCTTCAAGGTCAAGAGTGGAGTCCTCCTGGATGTTGTAATCGGCCAATCTACAGTTATTCTGTAGCTGCACCCCATTGAAGATGAGGCGATACCGCTTCTGGATGTTCTCCATGACGGAACACACGGTGTCTGATGGGTGAACCCAGACCCGGAACGTTGTTCCGGTGGGGTTATTGACAAAGATGTTCATTGTTCTGGATGAGCAAAAACCGAACACAGGCAGTCGTTAGACACTTATATATTTAGGCTATAGAGCAATGCACAAAAACGTCAACAATTCCAGCAGGTGCGTGGATAAGCAAAAGGAGAAATCTAGTCACAATGTTGAGCAGTACATATAAGTATATAATGATAGTTTCTTCCCAAAAAAAGTTAATGATTAACAGTTTATAACATTGTTCTAAGTTCTATCTGAGATTATCAGATGAACAACAAATTCCATCAGGCAACCATTCAATGTAATCCTAGAAAACACCGACATGAGATCCTCTAGCTAGTAGTATATAGGATATAGAATGGATACGCCCAAAACAACAATGAACAGCTCTGTACCTTGAAGTGGATCGACCATACGTCGATGCTTGTTGCTCCCGCCGGAGAGAGAGCAGGCAGGGAGGGAGATCGATCCGGAGTAGTTCGAGAGTTAGGGTTGGGGATAAAATATATAGATGGCGTTCTATTTATAGGGTCCAGTCCAATCGATTAGGTTTTACAATACCATCGCACATATATACACCCTTAATTAATTTCTGTCACAAAATTGGAATATCATTTTTTTTCTTGCACGGATCCCACTCATTTTGGCCCATTTTTTTCATTGGTTTCCTGACCCCGGTTTTCCTTTGGTTTTTCTGGATTCATGCTGCTTCTTTCGTCGGGGATTTTGCCTTTCTGCTTGTTTTTTTCTGTTTCTTTTGTTTTCCTAGTTTTTAAACCTTTTTTTTACAAAATACATGAATATTTTTAAAAAAATTATAAATATTTTAGAGAATTATGCATTTTTCAAATCTCATGATTTATTGTAATTTTGTATAAAAAATTAAATTACGATTCTTGAAATTTCATAAACATCCTAAATTATATAAAATAATGCTTTTTCGTAAGAGGAGTTGCTGGCTTTTTAACCTGTTTTTTTGGGTGAATTCGGTTTTCTTTTGGACTGAAGGAGCAACGCTGCAGCGCTATTGGTCGTGGCCAAGAGTGAGTAATACTATCATCTATTCATCACCGTGGGTGATGCCATGTTATTATCAGTATTTTTGAAAGATATATTATTATTTTTAAGAAAATAGTTGCCACAGGTATGAATACTTCCTAGAAAATTAATAAATAGTAGTCTTAATTTAGTTTAGAATAATTTCCCGGATGCTGTTCAGTTTCTAAGCGAAGTGCATCACAATTTTTCCGCAACTCTCACATTTTTAACCACACACGCCACGTGGGCATGCCATGTGATATGCCAAGTTTCATATATTTTTATAGAATTCATTTACACCTTTTTAGAAATCAAAATTCATTTATCCCAATTAAATACCTAAAAATTCATTCACAGCTCGCACATGCGACGACCCTGCCGATAGGACAAACAGCTCCAACTTTCCCTTCAAAGCCTAGACTCTCTGCCGGCTTTGGTATGGCTGCTAGACCTCTTTACTTCTGAGCACTGACGGCATCGACCTCCACCGCTACACCGTTCGTCCAGCGGCCCTCGGCGCCGGTCATCTTAGGTGCTGCTAACAACCAACAAGCGCCTGAAGCACTTCCCACTCGTCATCCCAAGAACAAGCTCAAGGGGGACGTCGTGATGCTGCAGTT